>NC_057802.1:403529936-403531110 GCF_018294505.1 Triticum aestivum | reverse complement strand
GTCCCCCTGTGTTCGGTGGGCGAGGCTCTTCATCATCGTCCTCGCTGGGCGGCCCTTTCCCCTTGTGTTCAGTGTTTAGCTTACCGGCCTGTTTAAAGACCCAACAATTTCTCTTGGTATGATTGGCAGGCTTGTCAGGGGTGCCATGGATCTGGCAAGGCCGGTCGAGTATTCTGTCCAAACTAGATGGACCATCTTTATTTCCTTTGAATGGCTTCTTCCGCTGACCGGGTTTAGAGCCACTGAATCCGGCGTTGACCGCCGTGTCTTCGGTATCTTCATTGTTACTTCGACGCTTGTGTTTGTTGCGTTGTGGCTTGCCGTTGCCATCTCTGGCTTCGGAGGTACCAGGGTCACTGGTGTTGTTGCTTCTACGAGCTAACCAGCTATCTTCTCCCACGCAAAAAGCGGGTCATGAGTGCGGTGAGAGCTGCCATAGACTTCGGTTTTTCTTGGCCGAGGTGTCGGGCGAGCCACTCGTCACGGACTGTAACATCCCAAATTTTCAATTTGGAATGTTATACATAGATCATCTTTTGCATATCATGTTTTGTTGCATTTTGACAAATCCTCGATAAATCCTAAGCAACTCAAGGACCCTCGGAGAGAGTTGGGGATTTTCTCGAATGTTCTTATTTGATTTTTCAAACGAGGTTTGGGATTTTTTAGTTATTTTTCTCTCCGAAAAAATATTTCATTTTAAATAAACGAGAGGAGAAAATATGACTTCTCCAAAATATTGAAATACTCGAGGAAAAATGTTAAAAATCATTATTTGGAATTTATCGGATTTTATTTGCAATTTTTATTGCATTTAAAAATATGCATGTTTTCAAAATATTTCTTTGATTTTAAAAATGTTCACCCCATTCTAGATTTTCTAACTAGACGGGGAAAATTTATTTCATATTTTTCTGATTTTTATTTATTTTTCTACGCCATATTTTTCGCGGAACTTATTTATTAAAAAAAAACGCGCTTGCCCGACTGGGCCGGGGCCCAGCCGAAGCCAGGCCGGCCCGCTCGCGCCTTCTCCTCCCCGCGTACGAGCGCCGCCGCCGCGCCCGTGTCCATGGCGGACACGGGAGCCGCCCCGCCCGGCTTGCCCCTTCCCCAAGCCGCCGGTCTCCCCCCTCCTATTTATACCCCCCTCGCCTCCTCCTCTCATCCCGCC
>NC_057802.1:403522099-403529201 GCF_018294505.1 Triticum aestivum | reverse complement strand
ACGAGGTACTGCCCGTTCGTGTTGACCGGTTTTTCTGAAAAAAAAACCCTTTTGTTAAAAAAAACCTAGATCGGTTTTTTTTTCGATTTTATTATTTTGCGAGCTTTCACCGAACCGTTCGTTTTAACGAACGCGTTCGTCGGTTTTTCTCTGTTAACGAACGTCCGTTATTTAACCGTTCGTCAGTTTTTCTTTTTCGATGGATTTTCTCGTTATTTTTCTCAGATTCGATTTCTGATCGAAAATTTGAATCTGTTTAACTTTTCGCTCGTTTATCGGAATCAGGTGATTCAAGCGCCTAGAGTTTCGTCTCGAAATTCTCTTTCCGATTAATCTATTCAAACAAGTTTTTGCTACAGTAAAATTTGACCTAGATCCAGATTAGCAAACGAAGTTTCTTTCTTTCGCCGTTTGACTTTCGTTGCTTCTTTCGAGTTGACTCTTTTTGCAAACCGGAGTTCTTAAGTTGAACTTTCTGGTTGGATTCTTTCTTTCGAGTTTTACCTGTGCATTAGATGAGTACTGATTGTATGTTTGTTTGTTTGCGGTAGAGTACCCGGAGTGCGCCGCTTGTTACTTCGGATCGCTAGGTTTTGCGGATCATCAGCAAGGCAAGTAACACTTTGATCATACCCCGTTCATACCCAGTTTTATTGCATTAGATCTATTTTCCTCACACACTTGCATGATTAGGATCTAATTAAACTATGGGTATTGGGAAGTAGTTGAGGTAGTACCTATTACCTGTTTCCTGTCAAACCCTTGGGAGTTACTTCTACGTTGCTTTTATTATCGCCATGCTATGCTCGTAGACGTGGATTGGGTTTGAGAGATATTCATGACAGATGTGAGTGTTTAATAATGGTTCAACTTAAGGTGGCAACTAAAACTCACATCTGGGTGGATTGAGGCACCTGGAGAACCCAGTGTTGTCTGTATGTATAAGGTCCGCCACCCAGGCTCAAAGAGATCATAAGATTATTCATGCTAGAAACTTCCGTGTGCAGCCGCAAGCTATTATGGGCTCTAGCATAGCTGAGTAGGTTACAGGATCTCTTGAAGAGGTGGACTAGCAGATGTAGGGGAAAGTAGGTGTACCGGTCCATCCAGAGTAAAGAGTGATTGTTTCTGAAAGACTGTGTCTCGGTCATCCGTTTCTCAAACAACATGCAGTGCGAGAATCAAGCGGAGGCGATCGAGTCTTGTGGGGAAAAGTGCACAAACCTCTGCAGAGTGTATAAACTGATCATGATTAGCCGTGTCCCCGGTTATGGACAACTTGAGTATCTAGTACCTGGATTATCATTTGAATCTCATCACCGTGATACTTATAATTAATTTTGTTGGGTTAATGATGATACTTAATTGGGATTGAGTTGGAGGTACCTTCTCAATGTTTCAACCACCATGATAGTTAAATAAAATTTATTCCTTTGCAGTAGGATAAAATTGGCTTTTCGCAAAACTGTAACCATAGAGCTTTCTACCAGCCATATATGCATATAGTATAGCCTTATCATTGTTCATTGCTCTCTATGTGTTGCTTTGCCAGCATATTCTATGTGCTGACCCGTTTCGGGCTGCAACGTTTCATGTTGCAGACTTCTCAGACGACGAGTAAGGTGCCTTAGGTCGTGGTCTTATACTCAGTGATGCCGTTGGAGTTGATGGACTCACTTAACTTCCAAGTCTTCCGCTGTTATCGATTTTAGATGGCCTTAAGCCATGTTTATTATACTTAATCTCTTTGGAGATATTCGATGTAATAAGTGTGTGATTGCTACTCTGTTATAAATCCTCCATTTGTACTGTGCGTGTCAGCATTACTGATCCAGGGATGACACTGGTGCACAGCAGCACAGGCCATTTGAGGTCTGGTCGCTACAAAGTTGGTATCAGAGCACACGCTGACTATAGGACACGACCACTAAGCTTAAGCCCTAGAAAACTTCTCTCTTCTCATTTCTGACCCCTCTCCACTTTCTACTCTTTTAGGAATGGCGAATGCAAGGAGCAAGTTCATGCAACCAGATGAAGACACGCCATTTGGACGACATTTGAAGGAAGTCACCAAGTACTTGAACATAGGAATACAAAGCGTCACCGGAACCTACAACGCCACATTACCTGAAGTGGAGAGCTGGAAGATTCAAGGTATCATTCCAGGAAGGACGTTTGCGCCAATTACGGAACCCATGAGATTGGTTTTCGAAGCACCAACTTGGAGCTTAGGGAAGAGCATGGCCGCACACATCGCCATGGGACGCATTGGAGAAGTCTATCACCAGGAGCTTAAGGATACAATTTATCAAATTTGTGGACGTCGAGACGCGCAATGGGAGATGATCAAGACCAAGAAGGATGGATCAATTGCAGCTTTCATCCAGGAGCAGAACCAACATATTCGACGCCAAGAGAACCAGATATGCACGGACAAGGAAGAACTGAAGAAGGCATTCACGAAGATCAAGGAGCTCCAAGAAGAACTCAAGACTACACGCGAAGACTATTTGGAAGAAATCAACGCACTAGTCGGGAAGATTGACGACCTGGAGAATAAGATTGGAGCATTCGTGGGAAATCCAGTGCCAAAAGCAGAAGTCGACGAATGCACTTGCCCGGATAACTACATCATCATCGACGACACCGACTCGGAACCAAGTGAAGAGGAATGGATTGATGAAGCTGGAGCAGACATCATGGAGTCTTCAACGGATCAGAATTTTTAGTAGACTACCATATCAGTAGTAGTTTTCCCCCATTTAGTAGTATAGTTCAAGCACTTTGTAACGCTAGTTAGATCGATTGTTTTGCCTTGTTTGGATTGATTGAGTGATATTGATTGAATTTGTCTCATGAGCATATGGGTAGTGTTTTCTCTCTAGACCTCATTCTATTCTTAATTCTCATCCTTTCTAAACCTATCAGATGCCTCTGAGACGCGACACCGGATTTGTTTTCCCGCCCGAGATCACCCAGTTGATTCAGCAACAGAATGCCTTGATGCAAGTGTTAGTTCAGAACCAAGGCAACAACAACAACAACAACCCACCGCCACCACCACCTGTTGACCACTTAGCCGTTTCTTAAGGCTAAACCCGCCGGTGTTTTCCAGTAGCACCGAGCCGATTGTAGCAGATGATTGGCTCCGCAAAGTTGGAAGGGAGTTGACCACTGCAGGATGCACAGATGCGGAAAGAGTGCGTTTTGCCGCACATCAGCTTGATGGACCCGCAGCATCATGGTGGGAGAATTATACAGCCACGCACCCTATTGACACTGTCACATGGGACCAGTTTCAGCAAGCTTTCCGTACAGCTCATGTTTCAGCAGGAGCTATGGCTATGAAGAAGCGTGAGTTTCGCAACCTACGCCAAGGAGGACGCACCGTAGGCCAGTATGTGAAAGATTTCAGTAAGTTAGCACGTTATGCACCAGATGACGTTGCTACGGATGCAGCCAAACAGGAGGAAGTACCAGTGGTGAAGGATTATCCGGATGTATTTCCAGAAGAGTTGCCAGGCATGCCACCGGATAGAGACATTGAGTTCTTGATTGAACTTTTGCCAGGCACAGGGCCAATATCTAAGAGACCGTACAGGATGCCCGCAAAGGATTTGGAGGAAATTAAGAAGCAGATCAAGGAGTTACTGGATAAAGGCCTTATTCGCCCAAGTTCGTCACCTTGGGGATCACCAGTACCTCTAGTAGAGAAGAAAGATGGATCACTAAGGATGGTTGTTGATTACCGAGGATTGAATGAAGTGACCATCAAAAACAAGTACCCACTGCCGATGATCAATGATTTGTTTGACCGCCTGCAAGGAGCTAAAGTATTTTCCAAGATCGATCTACGATCGGGATACCATCAGTTAAAGATTCGAGAGCAGGATATACCCAAGACGGCATTTACCACCAGATATGGATTGTATGAGTATATCGTTATGTCATTTGGATTGACTAACGCACCGGCCTATTTCATGAACCTGATGAACAAAGTGTTTATGGAGTTTTTGGATAAGTTCGTCGTGGTGTTCATTGATGATATTTTAATCTTTTCCAAGGATGAAGAAGAGCATGAGGAGCATTTACGATTGGTACTTGAGAAGCTCAGAGAACATCAGTTGTATGCCAAGTTCAGTAAATGTGAGTTTTGGTTGAAGGAAGTTGGATTCCTTGGACATGTTATTTCTGGAGAAGGAATAGCAGTAGACCCTGCCAAGGTTGACACAGTGACCAGTTGGGAATCACCCACGACAGTTGGAGAAATCTGGAGTTTTCTTGGACTCGCAGGATACTACCGGAGATTTATCGAGAATTTCTCAAGGATTGCTAAGCCCATGACTGAGCTATTGAAGAAGGACACCAAATTCAATTGGACTGAGGAATGTGAAGCTAGTTTCCAAGAGTTGAAGAATCGATTGGTTACATCACCAGTGTTGATTCTGCCAGATCAACGCAAGGACTATGAAGTTTATTGCGACGCTTCTCGTCGAGGACTTGGAGCAGTGCTTATGCAGGAAGGAAGAGTTGTTTCGTATGCTTCACGACAACTTAAACCCCATGAGAAGAATTATGCTACGCATGATTTGGAATTAGCAGCCGTGGTGCATGCACTGAAGACATGGAGACATTTCCTCATCGGAAACCATTGTGAAGTGTACACGGATCACAAGAGTTTGAAGTACATTTTCACGCAGAAGGAGTTAAACCTCAGACAGAGGAGATGGTTGGAGCTCATCAAAGACTATGATATGAGATTGCATTATCACCCTGGAAAGGCTAACGTAGTAGCAGACGCGTTGAGCCGCAAGAGTCATGTCAACACCCTCATGACAGGAGAGTTACCTCAGGAGTTAGCCGAGGACATACGTGAGCTATGTTTGGAGATAGTCCCAAGAGGCTATTTAGCGTCATTGGATATTCAGTCTACCTTGATGGACAAGATCAGAGAAGCTCAGAAGACAGACAAGGAGATTGAAGAGATAAAGGCGAAGATGAGCAAAGGTAAAGCCAAGGGATTTCGTGAGGATGAGCACGATACCTTATGGTTTGAGGACCGCGTATATGTGCCAAATGATCCGGAGATCAGAAAGTTGATTTTGCAAGAAGCCCATGATTCACCGTACTCGATTCACCCAGGGAATACCAAGATGTATTTGGATTTGAAGAATACTTTCTGGTGGACCGGAATGAAGAAGGATATTGCGGAGTTTGTAGCAGTTTGTGATGTATGTCAGAGAGTGAAGGCAGAGCATCAGAAGCCAGCAGGATTGTTACAACCATTGCCGATACCCGAATGGAAGTGGGATAAAATAGGCATGGATTTTATCACAGGATTACCCAGGACCCGTTCAGGCTATGACTCGATATGGGTTGTAGTCGACCGTTTGACGAAAGTGGCTCATTTCATTCCAGTGAAGACCACTTACACCAGTGCTAAGTTGGCAAAGATATACATGACCAGGATAGTATGTTTGCATGGAGTTCCGAGGACCATTGTATCAGACAGAGGAACCCAATTTACCTCGAAGTTTTGGAAGCAGTTACATGAAACATTGGGAACCAGGCTGGAATTTAGTACAGCATTTCACCCGCAGACAGATGGACAGACCGAGAGAGTCAACCAGATTTTGGAGGACATGTTGAGAGCATGTGCGCTAGATTATGGATCTAGCTGGGACGACAATTTGCCATATGCGGAGTTTTCTTATAACAACAGTTATCAAACCAGTTTGAAGATGGCCCCTTTCGAAGCTTTGTACGGAAGGAGGTGTAGAACACCGTTGTTGTGGGACGAAGTTGGAGACCGTCAGCTGTTTGGACCAGATTTGATTAAGGAGTCTGAACAGAAAGTGAAGTTGATTCGCGATAGGCTCAAGGTAGCCCAGTCCAGGCAGAAGAGTTATGCTGATTCTAAACGCAAGGAGACAGTTCACGAAATCGGAGACAGAGTGTATCTTCGAGTATCACCACTTCGAGGAGTGAAGCGCTTTGGAGTTAAGGGAAAGTTAGCGCCTCGTTTTATCGGACCATACAGAGTGTTGGAACGTATGGGAGAAGTTGCCTACAAGTTGGAATTGCCCGAAGGATTGTCTGAAGTACATGATGTATTTCACGTTTCGCAGTTGAAGAAGTGCCACGCAGAGACGGCTGAGATACCGCTGAGAGATACTGTGCCACTGGAAGCGATTCAGTTGGAAAGTGATTTGACTTATGAGGAGAAACCAGTTAAGATTCTCGAGTATGCCAGCCGAGTTACCCGCAGCAAGGTTATCAAGTTTTGCAAAGTTCAGTGGAGTCACCACACAGAAGATGAGGCCACCTGGGAGCGAGAGGAAGATCTACGGAAAAACCACTCCCACCTGTTTTCTAGCCAACCCGAATCTCGAGGGCGAGATTCATCTTAAGGGGGGTAGGTTTGTAACATCCCAAATTTTCAATTTGGAATGTTATACATAGATCATCTTTTGCATATCATATTTTGTTGCATTTTGACAAATCCTCGATAAATCCTAAGCAACTCAAGGACCCTCGGAGAGAGTTGGGGATTTTCTCGAATGTTCTTATTTGATTTTTCAAACGAGGTTTGGGATTTTTTAGTTATTTTTCTCTCCGGAAAAATATTTCATTTTAAATAAACGAGAGGAGAAAATATGACTTCTCCAAAATATTGAAATACTGGAGGAAAAATGTTAAAAATCATTATTTGGAATTTATCGGATTTTATTTGCAATTTTTATTGCATTTAAAAATATGCATGTTTTCAAAATATTTATTTTTGATTTTAAAAATGTTCACCCTATTCTAGATTTTCTAACTAGACGGGGACAATTTATTTCATATTTTTCTGATTTTTATTTATTTTTCTACGCCATATTTTTCGTGGAACTTATTTATATAAAAAAACGCGCTTGCCCGACTGGGCCGGGGCCCAGCCGAAGCCAGGCCGGCCCGCTCGCGCCTTTCCTCCCCGCGTACGAGCGCCGCCGCCGCGCCCGTGTCCATGGCGGACACGGGAGCCGCCCCGCCCGGCTTGCCCCTTCCCCAAGCCGCCGGTCTCTCCCCCCTCCTATTTATACCCCCCTCGCCTCCTCCTCTC
>NC_057802.1:403472083-403521468 GCF_018294505.1 Triticum aestivum | reverse complement strand
CGCCCCCCGAGCCCCAAGCCCCGCCGCCCTCGCCGCCCCTCACCGGAGCACGGGAGCCCCGCCGGAGCTCTATCCCCGACGAGGTACTGCCCGTTCGTGTTGACCGGTTTTTCTGAAAAAAAACCCTTTTGTTAAAAAAAACCCTAGATCGGTTTTTTTTCCGATTTTATTATTTTGCGAGCGTTCACCGAACCGTTTGTTTTAACGAACGCGTTCGTCGGTTTTTCTCTGTTAACGAACGTCCGTTATTTAACCGTTCGTCAGTTTTTCTTTTTCGACGGATTTTCTCGTTATTTTTCTCAGATTCGATTTCTGATCGAAACATCGAATCTGTTTAACTTTTCGCTTGTTTATCGGAATCAGGTGATTCAAGCGCCTAGAGTTTCGTCTCGAAATTCTCTTTCCGATTAATCTACTCAAACAAGTTTTTGCTACAGTAAAATTTGACCAAGATCCAGATTAGCAAACGAAGTTTCTTTCTTTCGCCGTTTGACTTTTGTTGCTTCTTTCGAGTTGACTCTTTTTGCAAACCGGAGTTCTTAAGTTGAACTTTCTGGTTGGATTCTTTCTTTCGAGTTTTACCTGTGCATTAGATGAGTACTGATTGTATGCTTGTTTGTTTGCCGTAGAGTACCCGGAGTGCGCCGCTTGTTACTTCGGATCGCTAGGTTTTGCGGATCATCAGCAAGGCAAGTAACACTTTGATCATACCCCGTTCATACCCAGTTTTATTGCATTAGATCTATTTTCCTCACACACTTGCATGATTAGAATCTAATTAAACTATGGGTATTGGGAAGTAGTTGAGGTAGTACCTATTACCTGTTTCCTGTCAAACCCTTGGGAGTTACTTCTACGTTGCTTTCATTATCGCCATGCTATGCTCGTAGACGTGGATTGGGTTTGAGAGATATTCATGACAGATGTGAGTGTTTAATAATGGTTCAACTTAAGGTGGCAACTAAAACTCACATCTGGGTGGATTGAGGCACCTGGAGAACCCAGTGTTGTCTGTATGTATAAGGTCCTCCACCCAGGCTCAAAGAGATCATAAGATTATTCATGCTAGAAACTTCCGTGTGCAGCCGCAAGCTATTATGGGCTCTAGCATAGCTGAGTAGGTTACAGGATCTCTTGAAGAGGTGGACTAGCAGATGTAGGGGAAAGTAGGTGTACCGGCCCATCCAGAGTAAAGAGTGATTGTTTCTGAAAGACTGTGTCTCGGTCATCCGTTTCTCAAACAACATGCAGTGCGAGAATCAAGCGGAGGCGATCGAGTCTTGTGGGGAAAAGTGCACAAACCTCTGCAGAGTGTACAAACTGATCATGATTAGCCGTGTCCCCGGTTATGGACAACTTGAGTATCTAGTACCTGGATTATCATTTGAATCTCATCACCGTGATACTTATAATTAATTTTGTTGGGTTAATGATGATACTTAATTGGGATTGAGTTGGAGGTACCTTCTCAATGTTTCAACCACCATGATAGTTAAATAAAATTTATTCCTTTGCAGTAGGATAAAATTGGCTTTTCGCAAAACTGTAACCATAGAGCTTTCTACCAGCCATATATGCATATAGTATAGCCTTATCATTGTTCATTGCTCTCTATGTGTTGCTTTGCCAGCATATTCTATGTGCTGACCCGTTTCGGGCTGCAACGTTTCATGTTGCAGACTTTTTAGACGACGAGTAAGGTGCCTTAGGTCGTGGTCTTATACTCAGTGATGCCGTTGGAGTTGATGGACTCACTTAACTTCCAAGTCTTCCGCTGTTATCGATTTTAGATGGCCTTAAGCCATGTTTATTATACTTAATCTCTTTGGAGATATTCGATGTAATAAGTGTGTGATTGCTACTCTGTTATAAATCCTCCATTTGTACTGTGCGTGTCAGCATTACTGATCCAGGGATGACACTGGTGCACAGCAGCACAGGCCATTTGAGGTCTGGTCGCTACACGGACGCTGTGCTTAAAGGCCGCAAGGGCTTCGGCGTCCGGACAATCAACAATTTGGTTCTTTTTAATTAAGAACCTAGTCCAGAGTTTCCGGGATAACTCTTCGGGTTGCTAGACTATGTCACTGAGGTCATCGGCATCTGGGGCCCGAACATAGGTACCTTGGAAGTTGTCTCTAAAGGCATCTTCCAAATCTTCCCAGCTACCAATGGAGTTTTCTGGGAGGCCGTTCAGCCAGTGTCGAGCTGGTCCCTTTAATTTTAGCGGGAGTTACTTGATGGCATGGAGATCATCACCGCGAGCCATGTGGATATGGAGAAAAAAAAATCTTCAATCCATACTGCGGGATCTGTCATTCCATCGTATGATTCAATGTTCACGGGTTTAAACCCTTCTGGGAACTAGTGTTCCATTACCTCATCAGTGAAGCACAAGGGGTGTGCGGCGCCTCTGTATCGGGCGATGTCACGACGCAGTTCGGATGAAGTCCGTATGCGGTTTTCGGTCCGGGTGAGGTTGTGTGATAAGCACATTTCATATATATAATTTTGACACACATATTCACCGTTTCTTGAGATGTGTCCATCTATTCTTGCTAAGAATTATCGAATATTGCATAAAAATCATATAAAAGGATTGTTGACTAGTCACTTGTTTATTTTGCAGAAAAGTGCGATAAGGCACAAAACTCTTCTACTACAAATGATCAAGTGATGGAGTCAAGGAGCTGAGCGTGAAGGAAAGAAGTAACCGAGGGGCCAAACTAAAGATGGGAGGACCAACTTGGGAAGAAAGAAGGAAGAAGGAGGGCCAATGTGAAAACGTTTAGATCTGATCGGGAGGGGATCAAAATCCCTAGCCGCATCTCCATTGCAATCGAGCCTGGCATCTCCATCTCTCTCCCCCTCACCACTTCTTCTCCCACCTCCGGCCGCCGCCGCGGCCAGGCCATCGTGGCGGCGCGCCTCCGCGACCTCGCTCCACCATCACCCGCGCCATCCACCACCCACACCATCATCTATCCATCACAGCGCCAGCCACCAGTGCCCACCTCGCGCGACATCTCCCTCCAGCCGGCGCGCCCGGCCAGACACACCGCGCTGCTTCTTCTTCCCTTCTTCCCCGCTTCTCTGAATCCCTGTCTGCTGCTCCTTCTTCCCCGTGCCCCTGCTGCTGCTCGTCTACAACTCTCCCCGCTGCTATCCTTCTCCAAGCTCGCTTCCTCTCTGAATCCCTACTGCTGCTGCTCTTCTACTTTCCCCTACCTCGCTGTTGTTCTGCTCCTTCTCCAAGCCCCCACGCTGATGCTTCTTCTCCTCAACTTCCTGCTGCTGCTCCTCTCCTCCGTCTTGCTGCTGCTCCTTCCCTTGCTCTGCTTCTTCTCCTGCTGCTGCTCTCTTCTTGCCCATGCCTCTGCTGCTGCTTCTCTTCTCCTACACCTTTTTGCTGCTGCCTTCTCTCCCTTTCTCTCTCTGAATACTCTGTAATTTGAGAAGTAAGAAGCTTTGTAATATTCATATTCTATAAGTGCATGTAATCTGCTATATGTTCAGTTCGTACTTGTCATGTGTTAATTAGTATTCTGCTACTGTATGTGTGAGATCTCTTATGTGTTTGTTCTCCTTACTGCAGAAATTTATTCAGTTGTCCATGTGTTAGCTCCAGTACATGTGCTATATAAATACATGTGTGTTTTGTGATGTAAACCATGTTAGCTAGTTCATCTCTATGGTAGTCAGTTGTGAGATCATTTAATTTTCAGTCTCTGTATTAGCTCTGTACCTGTAATATTTGTTGTGACATGAAGCATTTTCATCCCTATCCATTATCTTGTTTCTTCTCTCTGTCATACACTTGTTAGATAAATATATGTGTTCTAGTATTGTTGTTTCCCTTTGGTCATATTTGTATGCTTGTGTCAGTGTCTACTTTCTCAAGTAAAACGATAATACCAAAAAGACTGAAAGTACAATCTGAACCTCCCTTTGTTTCTGTGTCATTTCCTTTGTTGATGATCTTACTTAGTCTAGATTTAATGTTCTGCTTTCATCACCCAATATTGTATTACCTAGCTTTAGCTGAGCATAGTTGTCGTCGCCTAGTCCCTGAGGAGAACACGACACCCGTAGTTTTGGGCGTAAAAACCCCACTACACTCACAATAGATCATTTTGGCGCCGTTGCCGGGGACTATTGTCGAGCGATTGTGTGAGGTTATAGACTAGGGTTTTCTTGTTTTTCCCTTTGTGCTATATATGTGTGATATATCTCTAACCCCTAACCCTTGTTCAAGTTATTTTCTCTTTCTTTGCTTTGTCATTCTGCAGGTTATTGCATCTTCTCAGATATGGCTTACTATTCAGATCATCATGCTTATGCGAGCAACACTACAAATAGCACGGAAAGTATTCAAGACCTGATAAGTAAGATTTCCCATCGATTAGATGATTTAGCTCGGCAGCGAGAAGTAGTTTTTGAGGATAGGCCTAGCTCTTATGACCCTTATTCTAGAGGTCATCCTTATGTTGCTCCTACATGCCATATTTGTGGATTTCAGGGCCATTCACCCGCTGAATGTCAGCATGGTTACTCTCACCCTCCAGATTGTTTTGGCATGAGCTTCGCTCAAGAGCATAGCTCATACCAAAACAATTACTCACATGGGTGGCCTGAAAACCCGAATATGTCATATAGGAACAACAACCCTGAGATCTCATCGTTTGCCTCTAGTTATCCATTGCAGGGAATTAGGTATAATGAGGAGAGCCACAACCATGCACCACAACAGTTTTATTCACCTCCTACTCATATACCGCAGCACCAGGAGATGTGTCCAATGGAGTTAAATGGTCCTCCATTTGGTCAACCAACAACTCCAGCACCTGTTGTGCAATCTCATGTGCAAGTGCCCACACAAGATGAGTTCGATGACATAGACAAGCTCACACTTTTGAGTCTCGAGTTCACTTGGAGTGCCGAGGATGATCCTATTAGGAAGGTTATACTAGAGGAAATGAAGAAGATCAAGAGTGGGAAGGAGCTAGTGGAAGAAGTAAGGAAGATTGAGAAGAACATCAACGCTGGCAGTACTATCTCTTCCCTCCTTGAGCTGAGTGTTGCTGGGATATCCCTTGAGGTGTGTGAGGTTTAAACACCGTCACATTCAGCTGAGCAAGATAGCAAGAGTCCAGAGGAAGAGAGACCTCAGATTGAAGATGTACTTGAAGCCAAGGAACAAGATGATCTAGAGCTCAAATGCCCAAGTGATCAACTTGAAGATCCAATGTCTTTCTCTCCCAAAGAAGTAAAATAAGCTGATGCAGTTGAAGATGGAGAACCTGAGATTCATTTGCCTATTATCATACAAGAGCGTGATGTGCCAGGTCTACCTAATCCTCTTGATGTCATGCGTCCGTATAGTTTCTTTGCTACTACCTTGCATTACATGATTCCATCACTTAAGATTGATTTGAAAACTCATATGCTTGGATACGATGATACATACACTGTTGGCGGCATTGCTCATATTAATGATGATCACACTTATTTTCCTCATGCCAAACCTATGCTTAATGATAAATATCATCCTCATGTTAGTATTGAGCTTGCTGATTCCTATCATACTCGTCATGTTCTTTATAGCTATGCTTATGTAATTGGATACTCGATTGATGACTTGGAGGGTATTATCCCTACCGCTTGCATCGTCTCTTTTGTGTAGTATTCTTTCAGGTTTTTGTTTCTGCGTCGTTCACTTCATGCTGACCAGGTTCGAGGTGACATTCCTTGGGACCCTGGTGGACTCAGAGCATGGGGATGAGGAGAAGCAAGGGGGCACACATGAAGAAGAGTGAAGCTGGAGCATGCACGAGGAAGCAAAGGATAAGAGCTGCAGTTGGTGAGATGATCTAGCGAATGCTACACTATCAAAGCCCGGTGAGCTGTTTCATGACCCCAATCTGAATATATCATCCGTTGATAATGCTGAAATCATTTGATATTTGAGTTGCTTGAGCCATTTCTTAAATGATGTCCCACTGAATTTTATTTGACATATTGTGCTTGATGTGAACATGAGAACTGATTGTTGAATGCCTTGTAAACTAGTGATCTACATATTGCTTGCTTTGCTGAAATTAGTGAAAGTTATTAGTTTTGAGTGCTCAAATCCCTAGTACACTAGAAAACTTCGTCATTTTCTGCATTTACTATGATACCTAGATCACCATGTTTAGATGCTGAATTTGTGCGAAGTGTGTTCCCATTCAGAGCAATCATTTCACCACTATGGATTAGCATGCTATGTTCTCTGGACCAGACCTGGTTGAGTGATGATTCTTGTGTTTGTTCATTAAAAAAGGCATATTTTATAGCGAATAATTATCTGATCTACCTAACAGTAGCATGTCATGTTCTCGGGATCGGTGGCATGTGAAATCTGGTAGCTTGGACAGTAATAAATAAATAATAAAAATGTAATTGTCGAACCAGGTGTATACCATGTTCTCTGGATCGGTGGTGTGTTCCTTTGGGGAGACAATTAAAAAAAACCTAACAATTGGTCGAGCCAGGTGTATACCATGTTCTCGGGATCGGTGGTATGTTCCTTTGGTGAGATTGATAATATATTATCAAGTGCGTTTCAATTTCAATAAGTGGTTTTACCCAGGGGCGGACCTACGTAAGACCAACCGGTGTCACAGGACACCGGGTAATTTTTCTGACTACGCTATATATATAGCCCATGTAGACGTGTGACACCGGTAAAATTTGTTGTTGGACACCGGAAGACACCACCAGCGACTGAGCGCTCGCGTGGCCCATCTAACGGCCCATGCGGTCATGCCCTCACGAGAGTTAGTTCAATCTGATCGATCGATCCGCTCTCTGTGGATCTGCGTGTATTGCCTTCTGGTTTTTCGCCTCCTCCCGCACCCAGTCCTCATGGCCTCGCCCTGTCTTGTAGGTTGACCCGCCACTCACCATTGCGTGGTGGCACGCCGCTTTTCCCTCGATCGCTGGAGAAAAATCATGGCAAGGTAACTTCCTCATCTATTTCAAGTCCAAGCCTCTGTTTTCTTTGATCTTTCTTCCCATTGACTCGAACTATGGCTAGGGTTTTTAATATCAAAAACGGTGTTGCTATTGAGAATTAGGTTACGGTATTTCCAAATTTGGGGAGTGATTCCCATCTGTTTGAGAATTGGATTACTATGATATTCCAAAATTTTATTGTGATTCACATCTATTTGAGAATTTGAGTACTGGAATTTTCCAGGTTTGCATGGTGATTTTCCAATTTACCCATCATCTTTGTTTACATACTTTGGAGCTTTCTGCATATATAGTATTTCAAGTGAAACACTTCATTTTGCTATTTTGGTAAGCATTTTTATTATCAACCGTTTTAAATTGTGGACTCTTATTTCTATGCAAATCATTTACTACAGGCACGGTTTTAAATCGCCCATGAAATCTTCATGATCGCATAACAAATGTTGTTGGAGAGCCTCAACACTATGATACGGTAACTGCTATGAACTCCTTAAATTCAGCAAAAACTTTCAAATTCCATCAATCCGCGGTGGAATATTATCTATTATAGCTGCTGAGAGAGGCCGCCGCAAAAAAGAAATTATCCCCGAATAAAATAAGGACTATATGGGACACCGGGACATTTTTGTCCTAGGTCCGCCCCTGGTTTTACCACAATGTTATGTTCCTAGTAATAGGTGTCTCTTGGGATCATGCTCTCTTTAGGAACCTTTTGGCACAATCAGCATTTGAACTTGTTAATCTTCTTTTATCATTGTAAAAGTATAAAATGATTGAGTTTACTAGTGTCCTATTGCTTTGTAGCACTCCTAACCATTAATTTTCACTAACCAAGTCTGAAGCATGCACTGTTTAGAGATCTACTTCACTTGACATTTTCTATTCAGTTCACTATTCACTATCTTGCTCTTGTCATATTCCTTTGCTTGAGGACAAGCAAAGATTTAAGTGTGGGGGAACTTGATAAGCACATTTCATATATATAATTTTGACACACATATTCACCATTTCTTGAGATGTGTCCATCTATTCTTGCTAAGAATTATCGAATATTGCATGAAAATCATATAAAAGGATTGTTGACTAGTCACTTGTTTATTTTGCAGAAAAGTGCGATAAGGCACAAAACTCTTCTACTACAAATGATCAAGTGATGGAGTCAAGGAGCTGAGCGTGAAGGAAAGAAGTAACCGAGGGGCCAAACTAAAGATGGGAGGACCAACTTGGGAAGAAAGAAGGAAGAAGGAGGGCCAATGTGAAAACGTTTAGATCTGATCGGGAGGGGATCAAAATCCCTAGCTGCATCTCCATTGCAATCGAGCCTGGCATCTCCATCTCTCTCCCCCTCACCACTTCTTCTCCCACCTCCGGCCGCCGCCACGGCCAGGCCATCGTGGCGGCGCGCCTCCGCGACCTCGCTCCACCATCACCCGCGCCATCCACCACCCACACCATCATCTATCCATCACAGCGCCAGCCACCAGTGCCCACCTCGCGCGACATCTCCCTCCAGCCGGCGCGCCCGGCCAGACACACCGCCGCTGCTTCTTCTTCCCTTCTTCCCCGCTTCTCTGAATCCCTGTCTGCTGCTCCTTCTTCCCCGTGCCCCTGCTGCTGCTCGTCTACAACTCTCCCCGCTGCTATCCTTCTCCAAGCTCGCTTCCTCTCTGAATCCCTACTGCTGCTGCTCTTCTACTTTCCCCTACCTCGCTGTTGTTCTGCTCCTTCTCCAAGCCCCCACGCTGGAAATCTTTCTCCAAGCCCCTCTTTTCCAAAGCATATACAACTGATCTTGGCAAGTCCGACCCTCTGACCGCCCGCGGACATATCCGGATGCATCCGTGCATAGTAATCAGTCACCCTTTAAATGTCCGCTTTCATAGTCGGGCATCTCATTAACAAATCCTTAAGTCCATACAATCACATGCATCGAAAACTATCTCTACGAAAATACATCTCGATCCCATTCATAGCGTCGGGCTACTTTATCATGCATGCCATCAGAGTATCAAAAATTGACATGTTGTACTACAACCATACGTGACATCGGACTATTAAAAATTGACATGTTCTGTTGGCATGTTCTGCATACTAATAAGCAATGGAGAAATATCATCCACTCTCGGAGGAAAAAACATCCAAGCCCATCCGGCCATCCTGCCGCTCTCAAAGCTACACCACCACTCCACTGTTCACTTTGGTGTCTTTTCGTCGCACGTGAACTCCGATTCCTACACGGGCCATGACGACCAGCTCCACTCTGGTCCTTAAAAAAGAGTTTGAAAACACTAATGTGGGCGTCTGATAACTCGTCCACACGCATGGATCCTCGTCCAACCAATTCTGCACGAATCTTGGCGTGTTTTAGCAGTTTTGTGTGCCACGTAGGACTAAGCTGGTGTGTGGTCATTTATCCCGTCGCCCACACGTCTTTTTTTCATCACATTGGGGACTGGTGTGTGGGCGTTTAGCAATTCGCCCACACACTAGTTTCACGCACGTAGAGGGGTTGGTGTGTGGGCGTTTATCATTTCACCCACACGCACGTCTCCTAGCTCACACCCAAAGCTGACAGTTGCCATGTGTTTCTGCAGGTACATGGCAACTGCCCTAGCTTTGCTTGTAAGCAGACGGCAACTCTTTTTACCCGAGTTGCCATGTGTTTTTGCATGGTACATGGCAACTGCCGTAGCGTGCACGTAAGCAGATGACAACTCTTTCTTTTACATGGCAACTGCCCTAGCGTGCTTGTGAGCACATGGCAACTCTCTCTTTTACACGAACATGTTTTTTTGCCATGCCTTTTTGTAGTGCTTCATGGCAACTGCCTAGTGTTAGTGGGTGGCAACTCCTAAAGTTTTGAAATCATGGCAACTGCAGTAGATCAGACCATGTACATGGCAACTGCAGTTGAGCAACCATGGCAACTGTAGTTGTCCGACATGGAAACCGAAGTTCAGCGACATGGCAACTGTAGTTAAACGAATATGGATGAGTGTCTGGACCATGGCAACTGCGGGACGCGCGGTGACTGTCACGCGGGCGTGCGGGACCACGAGGTACGAGGCCTGACGTACGGGGCGTGTGGGCGTTATCTATTTCGCCCACACGCACGCGTGTGAGAGGAATCGGAAGGGAAAAAAAGAGATGTGTGGGCATTACTTTTTTTGCCCACACGTAGATGTGTGGGCTGTTCCTCTTATACACCACATAAAATGTGTGGGCAGATCTCCTAACACCCACACGTGTGGCACTTATCGGCGTCCGAGTTTGATTGAACGTATCCGAAGAAAAAGAGGGAGAGAAGAGCATAGAGCCCAGGCGATGACGCAAGCCGATGAATGAATGAAATCCTCCGCCATGAAGCAAGAAAAGTCGACGGCCCGCCGGGCCCCGCGAAAAGCAGAACGGCTCTACGTCTTGTCACACCGACGTGCCACCCCGTGTCGTGTACCGGTGTGATTTGAGACTTGAGAGCGGAGCGCCCCCCGGGATAGCTGCTGGCGCCGCAGAGGCAGGGCGGCCATGGCGCGCGCGGCCGGTAAATCGTAAGAACTGGTGGGTGAAACTGAAAGCAGTCACGTACGATACATACATTGAGCTTGCTGCTTCCAGTCCATGCGTGAGAGCTGGCTCGCAGCTGTGCTGTCATGCTCAAAATTGAGGTAATATCATCTGTAGGTCACAAACTTGTCACACTATTCATTCTCAAACTTGCAAAAGTGACGCTGCCCGTCCACAAGCTTGGTAAAAGCATCTACGGTCGGACTCAGGTCAGAGACGGAGGGCCATGGCTCCCATGACGAAAAAATTCCTTAAATTACCTCTAATAAGTATGTGGATTTGCTTTTTGATAACATTGGTATGGTAGATGCGGATTTTCGGCACTTCACCAACATCCTTGGCACTGCCGAGGCGCCGCGTTTCTCCCTCGACTTCTCTATCGTGCAGGTTGGACCATTTGTGTTGTCGGACTTTGATGAGTCGTTCTCAGAGGAGGAAATCCGGACTGCCATCAAGAGCTTGCCTCTGGGCAAAGTGCTGGGCCGTGATGGTTCCAACGTCGAGTTCCTTTGCAGCGCTTGGGATGTCATCAAGCACGATTTTTGCGACGTCTTTGCTAAACTTCACTCTCTCAATGGACGACGATTTCAATGGCTGAACGAGGCGCTCATCACCTTGCTACTCAAGAAGCAAGACACGTCGTCCTTCTTCGATCATTGCTCGATCAGTCTCATCCACCTCATCGCGAAGCTGTTTGCGAAGGCATTATCCCTACGGATGGCCCCACACTTAAACACCATGGTTTTCACTTATCAAAGTGCGTCCATTATTGACCTAGCATTCACGACAACTTCCTCCTCGTCTAGAGTATAGGTAGCGGGAAGTAAAGACATGCAAGTGCTAGTAACTAAAAGGTTGAGTTTAGAGATACGCACACACAATGTTGACACGGTGAAGATTTTTGACCCGTAATTTAGATAGGTGGTGTTATATATGTCCACGTTGTTGGAGGCTTCGATCCACAGAGAATCTAAGATCACGAATATCTCGGTTGCGAGATTCCATGGAGGAATTGAATCCACGAAGGGCTCATGCCCACGAAGAAGCCATCTTTCCTATCCCACAATGGTTTACGCCCATGAAGGACTAGCCTCACTCGGTTAGATCTTCACGAAGTAGGCGATCTCCAAGCCCTCACAAACTTTTTGGGCTTCTTCACAACAATTGGAAACTTCCAAAAACACCTAGCCGATCTAGAAGGCACCACCCTCCAAAAGGTAATATATGGTGTTGATGATGAACTCCTTGCTCTTGTGCTTCAAAAGATAATCTCCTCAACACTCAAACTCTCATAGATTTTGGCTTTGGTAGGAGATGATTTGAGTTTAAAGCAATAAGGTGATTAGAAGTCAAAGGATTAATGGTTAGAGTGGAATCCCATTTGAAATCAGCACAAGGAAGCGGAGCTCCCTTTCAAAAATATGGATATGAGTGGTGTTTGCTTCGAGAGACAATGGTGGAGTGGGTGGGTATATATAGGCACGACAAAAAATTGACGGTTACACACATTTTTGCACACATCGCTGAGACCGACTGGTTTACTCGGCCAGACCTGATATATACAGAAGGTGAGAACTTTGGATCGTTCGGTCACACCGGGTGAGACTAATCGGTGGTTCCGACATGCGATGGCCTAAGAAATTTTGAACGCTTCAGTTAGTGTCACCGACTGAGACCATTCCAAAATTCCGAATGAATTATAAAAGGTTGGCACAATTGCTTCGGTGAGTCCGAATGGGCATCTTGGTGAGACCGATACAACTAGGGTTTAGGACAACGACTATATCTTTTTGGCTCTGTGACTCTGATAGAAATGGTTCGATGAGTCAGATTAGCATTTTTGGTTTGATACAATGGAAGCTTGTAATTTTGTATGAGGCTTTTGGAGTTTGATCTCTCAGCACTTGAGTAATGAACTATCATTTTTTCAACCTCGTCCCCTTTCAATAGTGTCGACATACCTACGGACTCAATGTGATCTTTGATCACTTAGCTATAAAATGAAGAGTCTTGAGGCATAAACCAACACTTGTCCTTACCATTTTGAGGGGTCCAATTTCACTTCCCAAGTTGCACCTAAAATGAACTTTCCTGAAATATTCTTTGAATAGGCATTAGTTTAATGATATATATATATATTGACATGAATTACCAAAACCACCCAGGGGATTAGATGCACTTTGAAAGATTAAAATCGCATATCAAGGACTGCATTACAGAGGAATCAAGGATCAAGAAACGCTCCCCAGGATCCTGCATCGCTCCCAGAGGGCGACTTGGGTGGAGAGTAGATTGGGCATCGCCACTTCCTCCCCTTGTCACCATTAGAGAGGGTCGTCGAGCAAGCCCTCAAGGCTCCCGAGGACGGTGGCGGTGGGGCCCCCTCGGAGTGCTGCGTGCGGTCGCATGGAGTGGCGCACTCGTGAGGCCAAATCTGGAGTGGCGACGTCCGTTCCGGGCAGCGTGGCATCTGTCCCGGCGAGCTTTGACGGTAGGGCGGCGCAGGGGCACTTCATCTTGCCTGGATCTAGGCCTACAGGCTGCGAGTGTTTCATCCAAGCCATGCATGGCAGGGACGCAGGCTCCTCCTTGACCCGGCGTCCGATCTGGATGCCGCAGTGGTGCGGGGCGAGGCCTGCTCCTCCTTCATGCGACGTCCGATCTGGACGCCACGATTGTGCCAGGGCGAGGGCGGCTCCTCCTTCACCGCCAGGAGCATGGACGCCGGCTCGGGCTTCACGCGGTGGGGCGGCGGGGACGACGGCTGCTCCTTCACGCGCGCTGGCGATGGCGGCGACGACCCCATGTAACAGAGCGACCGCTCCATCATTATCTTGATCCAATAGACAAAATATTCGTCCGTCAAAGCGGTCTCCTTGAGGAGTCGGGGTGGCTAAGGCGTCGGCTCTTGCGGCTGCCACGACAGTGCATGGTCCTCCGCGTCACTGGAGGAGATGACGACATCCTCCTTGGCGGAGGAACCGGCTGCTGTCGACGCTGACGGGCCCAGAGAGCGTCTGCGGTGGTCCTAAGAACCGTTGGAGGAGGAGCTTTCGCCTACTCCATCTGCTGGCGCGGAGCACCATGACTTAGGCATCGCGTGAGCTTGGGTCCAAGTAGGTGAGGGAGGGGCTCGGGTGCAGAGACGAGGGAAGGAGGGGATTGGTTCTCGGGGAGGGGATGTTGGGGATCGTAGGAGAATTTTAAAATTTCCTACGCATCACCAAGATCCATCTATGGAGTATACTAGCAATGAGGGGAAAGGAGTGCATCTACATACCCTTGTAGATCGCGAGCGGAAGCGTTCCAATGAACGGGGTTGATGGAGTCGTACTCGCCGTGATCCAAATCACCGACGACCGAGTGCCGAACGGACGGCACCTCCGCGTTCAACACACGTACGGAGTAGCGACGTCTCCTCCTTCTTGATCCAGCAAGGGGGAAGGAGAGGTTGATGGAGATCCAGCAGCACGACGGCGTGGTGGTGGAAGTAGCGGGATCTCGGCAGGGCTTCGCCAAGCTTCTGTGAGAGGGAGAGGTGTTGCAGGGGGGAGGGAGGCGCCAGGGGCTGTGGTACTGCTGCCCTCCCTCCCCCCCACTATATATAGGGACCCCTGGGGGGGGGGGCGCCGACCCTGGGAGATCAGATCTCCAAGGGGGGGCGGCGGCCAAGGGGGAAGGGGGGTGGCTTCCCCCCCAAGCCAAGTGGGGCGCCCCCCACCCCAGGGTTTCCAACCCTAGGCGCAGGGGGAGGCCCATGGGGGGGCGCCCCAGCCCACTAAGGGCTGGTTCCCTTCCCACTTCAGCCCATGGGGCCCTCCGGGATAGGTGGCCCCACCCGGTGGACCCCCGGGACCCTTCCGGTGGTCCCGGTACAATACCGATAACCCCCGAAACTTTCCCGGTGGCCGAAATTGGACTTCCCATATATAATTCTTCACCTCCGGACCATTCCGGAACTCCTCGTGACGTCCGGGATCTCATCCGGGACTCCGAACAACTTTCGGCTTTCCGCATACTAATATCTCTACAACCCTAGCGTCACCGAACCTTAAGTGTGTAGACCCTACGGGTTCGGGAGACATGCAGACATGACCGAGACGCCTCTCCGGTCAATAACCAACAGCGGGATCTGGATACCCATGTTGGCTCCCACATGTTCCACGATGATCTCATCGGATGAACCACAATGTCGAGGATTCAATCAATCCCGTATACAATTCCCTTTGTCAATCGGTACGTTACTTGCCCGAGATTCGATCGTCGGTATCCCAATACCTTGTTCAATCTCGTTACCGGCAAGTCACTTTACTCGTACCGTAATGCATGATCCCGTGGCTAACTCCTTAGTCACATTGAGCTCATTATGATGATGCATTACCGAGTGGGCCTAGAGATACCTCTCCGTCATACGGAGTGACAAATCCCAGTCTCGATCCGTGTCAACCCAACAGACACTTTCAGAGATACCCGTAGTGTACCTTTATAGTCACCCAGTTACGTTGTGACGTTGGGTACACCCAAAGCACTCCTACGGCATCCGGGAGTTACACGATCTCATGGTCTAAGGAAAAGATACTTGACATTGGAAAAGCTCTAGCAAACGAACTACACGATCTTTTATGCTATGCTTAGGATTGGGTCTTGTCCATCACATCATTCTCCTAATGATGTGATCCCGTTATCAATGACATCCAATGTCCATAGTCAGGAAACCATGACTATCTGTTGATCAACGAGCTAGTCAACTAGAGGCTTAGTAGGGACACGTTATGGTCTATGTATTCACACATGTATTACGATTTCCGGATAACACAATTATAGCATGAACAATAGACAATTATCATGAACAAAGAAATATAATAATAACCATTTATTATTGCCTCTAGGGAATATTTCCAACAGTCTCCCACTTGCACTAGAGTCAATAATCTAGTTACATTGTGATGAATCGAACACCCATAGCGTCCTGGTGTTGATCATGTTTTGCTCTAGGGAGAGGTTTAGTCAACGGATCTGCTACATTCAGGTCCGTATGTACTTTACAAATATCTATGTCTCCATTTTGAACACTTTCACGAATGGAGTTGAAGCGACGCTTGATATGCCTGGTCTTCTTGTGAAACCTGGGCTCCTTCGCAAGGGCAATAGCTCCAGTGTTGTCACACAAGAGAGTCATCGGGCCCGACGCATTGGGAATCACCCCTAGGTCGGTAATGAACTCCTTCATCCAGATTGCTTCTTGCGCTGCCTCTGAGGCTGCCATGTACTCCGCTTCACATGTAGATCCCGCCACGACGCTTTGCTTGCAACTGCACCAGCTTACTGCCCCTCCATTCAAAATATACATGTATCCGGTTTGTGACTTCGAGTCATCCAGATCCGTGTCGAAGCTAGCATCGACGTAACCCTTTACGACGAGCTCTTCGTCACCTCCATAAACGAGAAACATATCCTTAGTCCTCTTCAGGTACTTCAGGATATTCTTGACCGCTGTCCAGTGTTCCATGCCGGGATTACTTTGGTACCTTCCTACCAAACTTACGGCAAGGTTTACATCAGGTCTGGTACACAGCATGGCATACATAATAGACCCTATGGCCGAGGCATAGGGGATGACACTCATCTTTTCTCTATCTTCTGCCGTGGTCGGGCATTGAGCCGTGCTCAATTGCACACCTTGCAATACAGGCAAGAACCCCTTCTTGGACTGATCCATATTGAACTTCTTCAATATCTTGTCAAGGTACGTACTCTGTGAAAGACCAATGAGGCGTCTTGATCTATCTCTATAGATCTTGATGCCTAATATATAAGCAGCTTCTCCAAGGTCCTTCATTGAAAAACACTTATCCAAGTAGGCCTTTATACTTTCCAAGAATTCTATATCATTTCCCATCAATAGTATGTCATCCACATATAATATGAGAAATGCTACAGTGCTCCCGCTCACTTTCTTGTAAACACAGGCTTCTCCATAAGTCTGTGTAAACCCAAACGCTTTGATCATCTCATCAAAACGAATGTTCCAACTCCGAGATGCTTGCACCAGTCCATAGATGGAGCGCTGGAGCTTGCATACCTTGTTATCATTCTTAGGATCGACAAAACCTTCCGGCTGCATCATATACAATTCTTCCTTAAGAAAACCGTTAAGGAATGCCGTTTTGACGTCCATTTGCCATATCTCATAATCATAGAATGCGGCAATTGCTAACATGATTCAGACGGACTTCAGCTTCGCTACGGGTGAGAAAGTCTCATCGTAGTCAACCCCTTGAACTTGTCGATAACCCTTAGCGACAAGTCGAGCCTTATAGATGGTCACATTACCATCCGCGTCTGTCTTCTTCTTAAAGATCCATTTATTTTCTATGGCTCGCCGATCATCGGGCAAGTCAGTCAAAGTCCATACTTCGTTTTCATACATGGATCCTATCTCGGATTTCATGGCTTCTGGCCATTTGTCGAAATCCGGGCCCGCCATCGCTTCTTCATAGTTCAAAGGTTCACCGTTGTCTAACAACATGATTTCCAGGACAGGGTTGCCGTACCACTCTGGTGCGGAACGTGTCCTTGTGGACCTTCGAAGTTCAGCAGTAACTTGATCCGAAGCTTCATGATCATCATCATTAACTTCCTCCCCAGTCGGTGTAGGCACCACAGGAATATCTTCCCGCGCTGTGCTACTTTCCGGTTTGGAAGGGGTGACTATCACCTCATCAAGTTCCACTTTCCTCCCACTCAATTCTTTCGAGAGAAACTCTTTCTCCAGAAAGGACCCATTCTTGGCAACAAAGATCTTGCCTTCAGATCTGAGGTAGAAGGTATACCCAATGGTTTCCTTAGGGTATCCTATGAAGACGCATTTTTCCGACTTGGGTTCGAGCTTTTCAGGTTGAAGTTTCTTGACATAAGCATTGCATCCCCAAACTTTTAGAAACGACAGCTTAGGTTTCTTCCCAAACCATAATTCATACGGTGCCGTCTCAACGGATTTCGACGGAGCCCTATCTAAAGTGAATGCGGCAGTCTCTAAAGCATAGCCCAACAATGAGAGCGGTAGATCGGTAAGAGACATCATAGATCGCACCATATCCAATAAAGTGCGATTACGACGTTCGGACACACCGTTTCGCTGAGGTGTTCCAGGCGGCGTGAGTTGTGAAACGATTCCACATTTCTTTAAGTGCGTACCAAATTCGTGACTTAAATATTCTCCACCACGATCTGATCGTAAGAACTTTATTTTCCTGTCACGTTGATTCTCAACCTCACTCTGAAATTCCTTGAACTTTTCAAAGGTTTCAGACTTGTGTTTCATTAGGTAGACATACCCATATCTACTTAAGTCATCAGTGAGAGTGAGAACATAACGATATCCTCCGCGAGCCTCAACACTCATTGGACCGCACACATCGGTATGTATGATTTCCAATAAATTGGTTGCTCGCTCCATTGTTCCGGAGAACGGAGTCTTGGTCATCTTACCCATGAGACATGGTTCGCACGTGTCAAATGATTCGTAATCAAGAGACTCCAAAAGTCCATCTGCATGGAGCTTCTTCATGCGTTTGACACCAATGTGACCAAGGCGGCAGTGCCACAAGTATGTGGGACTATCGTTATCAACTTTACATCTTTTGGTATTCACACTATGAATATGTGTAACATCACGTTCGAGATTCATCAAGAATAAACCATTGACCAGCGGGGCATGACCATAAAACATATCTCTCATATAAATAGAACAACCATTATTCTCGGATTTAAATGAGTAGCCATCTCGAATTAAACGAGATCCAGATACAATGTTCATGCTCAAAGCTGGCACTAAATAACAATTATTGAGGTTTAAAACTAATCCCGTAGGTAAATGCAGAGGTAGCGTGCCGACGGCGATCACATCGACCTTGGAACCATTCCCGACGCGCATCGTCACCTCGTCCTTTGCCAGTCTCCGCTTATTCCGCAGTTCCTGTTTTGAGTTACAAATACGAGCAACCGCACCGGTATCAAATACCCAGGAGCTACTAGGAGTACTGGTAAGGTACACATCAATTACATGTATATCACATATACCTTTGGTGTTGCCGGCCTTCTTGTCCGCTAAGTATTTGGGGCAGTTCCGCTTCTAGTGACCACTTCCCTTGCAATAAAAGCACTCAGTCTCAGGCTTGGGTCCATTCTTCGACTTCTTCCCGGCAACTGGCTTACCGGGCGCGGCAACTCCCTTGCCATCCTTCTTGAAGTTCTTCTTACCCTTGCCTTTCTTGAACTTAGTGGTTTTATTCACCATCAACACTTGATGTTCCTTTCTGATCTCCACCTCCGCTGATTTCAGCATTGAATATACCTCAGGAATGGTCTTTTCCATCCCCTGCATATTGAAGTTCATCACAAAGCTCTTGTAGCTCGGTGGAAGCGACTGAAGGATTCTGTCAATGACCGCGTCATCCGGGAGATTAACTCCCAACCGAGACAAGCGGTTGTGTAACCCAGACATTCTGAGTATGTGCTCACTAACAGAACTATTTTCCTCCATTTTACAGCTGAAGAACTTGTCGGAGACTTCATATCTCTCGACCCGGGCATGAGCTTGGAAAACCATCTTCAGCTCTTCGAACATCTCATATGCTCCATGCTTCTCAAAACGCTTTTGGAGCCCCGGTTCTAAGCTGTAAAGCATGCCACACTGAATGAGGGAGTAATCATCAGCACGTGATTGCCAAGCGTTCATAACATCTTGGTTCTCTGGGATGGGTGCTTCACCTAGCGGTGCTTCTAGGACATAATCTTTCTTGGCAGCTATGAGGATGATCCTCAGGTTCCGGACCCAGTCCGTATAGTTGCTGCCATCATCTTTCAGCTTGGTTTTCTCTAGGAACGCGTTGAAGTTGAGGACAACGTGGGCCATTTGATCTATAAGACATATTGTAAAGATTTTAGACTAAGTTCATGATAATTAAGTTCATCTAATCAAATTACTCAATGAACTCCCACTCAGATAGACATCCCTCTAGTCATCTAAGTGAAACATGATCTGAGTTAACTAGGCCGCGTCCGATCATCACGTGAGACGGACTAGTCAAGATCGGTGAACATCTCCATGTTGATCGTATCTTCTATACGACTCATGCTCGACCTTTCGGTCCTCCGTGTTCCGAGGCCATGTCTGTACATGCTAGGCTCGTCAAGTCAACCTAAGTGTATTGCGTGTGTTCCGAGGCCATGTCTGTACATGCTAGGCTCGTCAACACCCGTTGTATGCGAACGTTAGAATCTCTCACACCCGATCATCACGTGGTGCTTCGAAACAACGAACCTTCGCAACGGTGCACAGTTAGGGGGAACACTTTCTTGAAATTATTATAAGGGATCATCTTACTTACTACCGTCGTTCTAACCAAATAAGATGCAAAACATGATAAACATCACATGCAATCAAATAGTGACATGATATGGCCAATATCATTTTGCTCCTTTGATCTCCATCTTCGGGGCACCATGATCCTCTTCGTCACCGGCATGACACCATGATCTCCATCATCATGATCTCCATCATTGTGTCTTCATGAAGTTTTCACGCCAACGATTACTTCTACTTCTATGGCTAACGCGTTTAGCAACAAAGTAAAGTAATTTACATGGCGTTCTTCAATGACACGCGGGTTAAACAAAAAGTAAAGACAACTCCTATGGCTCCTGCCGGTTGTCATACTCATTGACATGCAAGTCGTGATTCCTATTACAAGAATATGATCAATCTCATACATCACATATATCATTCATCACATCTTCTGGCCATATCACATCACAAGGCACATGCTGCAAAAACAAGTTAGACGTCCTCTAATTGTTGTTGCAAGTTTTTACGTGGCTTGTATAGGTTTCTAGCAAGAAGGTTTCTTACCTACGTAAAACCACAACGTGATATGCCAATTTCTATTTACCCTTCATAAGGACCCTTTTCATCGAATCCGTTCCGACTAAAGTGGGAGAGACAGACACCCGCTAGCCACCTTATGCAACTAGTGCATGTCAGTCGGTGGAACCTGTCTCACGTAAGCGTACGTGTAAGGTCGGTCCGGGCCGCTTCATCCCACAATACCGCCGAAACAAGATAAGACTAGTAGCGGCAAGAAGAATTGGCAACATCTACGCCCACAACTGCTTTGTGTTCTACTCGTGCATAGTAACTACGCATAGGCCTGGCTCATGATGCCACTGTTGGGGATCGTAGCAGAATTTTAAAATTTCCTACGCATCACCAAGATCCATCTATGGAGTATACTAGCAACGAGGGGAAAGGAGTGCATCTACATACCCTTGTAGATCGTGAGCGGAAGCGTTCCAATGAACGGGGTTGATGGAGTCGTACTCGCCGTGATCCAAATCACCGATGACCGAGTGCCGAACGGACGGCACCTCCGTGTTCAACACACGTACGGAGCAGCGACGTCTCCTCCTCCTTGATCCAGCAAGGGGGAAGGAGAGGTTGATGGAGATCCAGCAGCACGACGGCGTGGTGGTGGAAGTAGCGGGATCTCGGCAGGGCTTCGCCAAGCTTCTATGAGAGGGAGAGGTGTTGCAGGGGGGGGAGGGAAGCGCCAGGGGCTGTGGTACTGCTGCCCTCCCTCCCCCCACTATATATAGGGACCCCTAGGGGGGGCACCGTCCCTGGGAGATCAGATCTCCAAGGGGGGCGGCGGCCAAGGGGGAAGGGGGGGTGGCTTCCCCCCCAAGCCAAGTGGGGCGGCCCCCACCCCCAGGGTTTCCAACCCTAGGCGCAGGGGGAGGCCCATGGGGGGCGCCCCAGCCCACTAAGGGCTGGTTCCCTTCCCACTTCAGCCCATGGGGCCCTCCGGGATAGGTGGCCCCACCCGTTGGACCCCCGGGACCCTTCCGGTGGTCCCGGTACAATACCGATAACCCCCGAAACTTTCCCGGTGGCCGAAACTGGACTTCCCATATATAATTCTTCACCTCCGGACCATTCCGGAACTCCTCGTGACGTCCGGGATCTCATCCGGGACTCCTAACAACTTTCGGCTTTCCGCATACTAATATCTCTACAACCCTAGCGTCACCGAACCTTAAGTGTGTAGACCCTACGGGTTCGGGAGACATGCAGACATGACCGAGACGCCTCTCCGGTCAATAACCAACAGCGGGATCTGGATACCCATGTTGGCTCCCACATGTTCCACGATGATCTCATCGGATGAACCACGATGTCGAGGATTCAATCAATCCCGTATACAATTCCCTTTGTCAATCGGTACGTTACTTGCCCGAGATTCGATCGTTGGTATCCCAATACCTTGTTCAATCTCGTTACCGGCAAGTCACTTTACTTGTACCGTAATGCATGATCCCGTGGCTAACTCCTTAGTCACATTGAGCTCATTATGATGATGCATTACCGAGTGGGCCCAGAGATACCTCTCCGTCATACGGAGTGACAAATCCCAGTCTCGATCCGTGTCAACCCAACAGACACTTTCAGAGATACCCGTAGTGTACCTTTATAGTCACCCAGTTACGTTGTGACGTTGGGTACACCCAAAGCACTCCTACGGCATCCGGGAGTTACACGATCTCATGGTCTAAGGAAAAGATACTTGACATTGGAAAAGCTCTAGCAAACGAACTACACGATCTTTTATGCTATGCTTAGGATTGGGTCTTGTCCATCACATCATTCTCCTAATGATGTGATCCCGTTATCAATGACATCCAATGTCCATAGTCAGGAAACCATGACTATCTGTTGATCAACGAGCTAGTCAACTAGAGGCTTACTAGGGACACGTTATGGTCTATGTATTCACACATGTATTACGATTTCCGGATAACACAATTATAGCATGAACAATAGACAATTATCATGAACAAAGAAATATAATAATAACCATTTATTATTGCCTCTAGGGCATATTTCCAACAGGGGAGTGCGGCTCTGTGTCGTGGGTGTAAGTCTGACAATAGTGTATAGGGGTACGAATTAGAGGGCAAAGCCTAGCTACGGTGCAGTTGTTACACTCGGATTTACGAGTTCAGGCCGCTCACGGCGGAGGTAACAACCCTACGTCTCGGTACTCAGGAGGTGGTTGATTAGAGTGTATGGATTACAATGGATTGTGAACCTTTGCCATGGAGCAGGGGGGAGACTTATATAGAGGGCGCCAGTTACTAGTAACGGGCGTATTAACTATACTTGATGAGAGTGAAGGCACGCCGTGACTGTTGTGATTGCGGTGAGTCTCCTGGTATTCTTTGTCCGAGTGCTGGTAGGTTTGCTCGAGTGAAGATGACCCAGTCGAGTGAAACGTGGCACTCCGAGTGGTTGGTATCTTTTGAGTGAATGCCTGATCGTCAAGCATCTGGATGCTAACTAGGCCCTGGGGTCTAGTTTAAGGTGTATGGTGTCCTAGGGTAGGGTATGTAGGCTGGCCCATTACCCTACCCTTAGTACATGTCTCCATCATTAGCCCTCGAATCGGCTGAGGTTAGGAGGGTTAAGTCAGAGTGAATTCCCAGGTGAATCGAGTGCTATGGAGGCACTCAAGGGTTCTTGCTAATCATTCGACAGTCTACCTTTGCGTTATGCCTTGACGGATTCTGGATCATGCGACGTCCGAGTGAGAGCTCAACTTCGGAGCTGAACCGACTGAGATGTTTCACTGTCCGAGTGAAGCAGGCCTTTGCGCGTCGTGCGGTGGATCAAGCCCGAGCATTTTTTGGAAGGGCTTTAAACAGCGAGCAATCGAATTGCTGATTCCCGGATTTCACGGGATTCGAAATCAGGAACACTAGTGCGACAGGTCGCATCGTTGTGAGTGGGGAAAGTGGGGTGTGATGCCTTGATTTTTGCCCCACCTTTCGCTACATATCACAGGATCTCCGCCCGTGAGATTTGAGGAGATTTGCGGGCCCATAATCCAATGACGAGGATTGGCGGGCGGATAGGCTGGTGGTATAAGAGGGTCACCGCATTGGAGAGAGAGGGCGAGATCCCCTTTCTTCTGTGGCCTTCAGTCTTCCCGTATTCTTCTCCACCTCCACTCCGTGCGAGTCCGTTCGGCACCGGGGTGCTCCGCCGAGATGGCGAAGGACAAGACGAAGAAACTGAAGAAGGCAAAGAAGGCGTCGAGCTCCAAGGTCGTGCTCCCGCGGGGTTGGAACTAGGGTGACTGGCTCCCGCCATCCACCACGGCGAAAAATATCGGTGGACTCGTCATCGACAGGTTGCTGTAGAAGGGGAGCTGGAGGCTGCCGGAGGAGGGAGAGATCGAGCCCACGCCGCGGCTAGGCGTGCGGGTGCTTCTCGTCACCCATGTGGAGCGAGGTTTTTCCATGCTGCCCCACCCTTTACTCCGTGGATTCTCGAATTATTTTGGTGCCCAACTCCATCACCTTCCTCTAAATGCCATAGCCTATCTTGTTGCGTTTGATTCCATGCGTGAAAATTTCTTGGACTGTGAGTCGCATCGGGGGTTGTTTAAGCACATCTTCACATGTCGTTCCCAGTCGGTCAAAAAGGTCAATCCCGAGGGGGAGAAAACCCATGTGATCCAGCTATGCGGCGGGTTAGGCATCCAGATGAGGGGTAGGAGCACTTTCCCGATGATGACCTTTCCCGAGTCGGTCAGGGGTTGACAGTCGACATGGTTCTACTGAAATGACATTCCTTGCAATGGTATCGACTGGCCCCCCCTACACACCCGACAGGGTCAATGCACCTCCATCACTGACGATGGACAAGGAGGAGAAGACGGATGTGGGGATTTTGGTAACTGCCACAGCCGGACTGATTCAGGGCGGATGATGGGCCTGGATTTGTTGGAGGTCTTTCTCATTCGGCAGATCCAGCCATTACAGGAGCAGGCTCACCCCATGTGACAGTACTCTAGGCCTAACCACCCGACTTGAGTTCACCCGGAGGATGCCGACGAGGAGACCGTGGAGGGATGGGTCAGGGGCGTCACCAGCGCCCGAGACAACCCCCGGGGTCGAGGCAGATCCCGCCCTTTGACAATGGGCATCTGTCGACGGAGGTGTGATACACATTTCTGAGTAAATCATTTCTGCACAAATTATCTGAGTGGACTGACTAATCTGACTGTCTTTGTTCTTTGCGCTTCGCAGGAGTTTCAGCTGATGTTCTCGCCTGTGCCAAATGGAGACCACCTATTCGGGAATGCGGAGAGTGTTCATGGCAGTGTTGATGGTGAAGATCCGCCGGAGGACAACTATGCGAAAGACAGCGATGAGGGGAAAGATGGCTTAGAGGTGAGCGATGAGGTCAAGTCCTCCTTGTCCGTCGAGGTGCGCACAGAACACCGTACCAAGGAGACTCAAGATTTGAGTGTTTGCCAGGCCAAGGTTGCAGCTCCAAGTTCTAGGAACCCAAAATGCACTCGGACTGCGATGCCGGAGCCGACGGAGAAGACCGCCAAGCAGCTTAAGGTCGCCTCACCCAAACCTCGGAAGGCTCTACCCAAGATCAAGGTCATTGTGCCCATTGCATCAACGTGAGTGCTGCACCTTCTCTTCTTGTTTCTGTGAACTTATCGACCCTTCTGACCGAGTGAATCTATGAACCAGGGCTGCCACTTTGATGACATCACCGATGCGAGCACCTCCAAGAAACGTATCAACTGTTTCTTTTCTTTGTCTTGCGATTCAGTTGAATTTTGGTCGATGGGTGACGATGCCGAGTGATCGCAGTGCCTACAGAGGTCATCCATGTCAGGGACAACAATGAAGAACCACTGCAGAAGGATGCCAAGAAGGGGAGCTAGGCTCCGACTTCCTCAAGGGCCGTTGCTCAGAATACACCACCGGGCAAAATGCCTCGAGATCTGCCTGTGCCTGACGCAACTGCACCATAGGGGTGGGCGACTCTTCCCGGGTCAGCACCGATCATGTCGTGGCTGCGTCGACTGCTCTGGCCTTGGCGCCGACCCCTCCTGTCAGCATGTTCAGTCTGCATAGAGTGCCAGAGAACCAGACTGGAGCCAGCAAAGAGGCGATGATCCAAGCGAAGCTGATGAACAAGCGCTTGAAGGAGGTGTACGACGCCAGCAAGGAGGCATACGATGCCAGCACGACTCTCCAAGCGAACGTCCGAGTAAGTGCCATCGTAAGTTAGTCTCCGATTGGACTTTCTTACGTAAGATTCTGCGTTGAACAACTAATCGAGTTTTCAGTCGGTAGGTTTTCGGTACACCCACTGGGGATGCCTGTCCTGTGGGGACACGCTGAGTGCACCCACAGGGTGTAGTCCCCGACACTATCGTAGGTTGCTGGTAATCTGCGGAGGTCTTAGAACTTCTTGTATTTCGGTTCTTGGCCGTCACTCGGATTAGGCGGACCTTTCCGAGTGGGTACCATTCCAGTGGGGGCATGCTGAGTCCACCCACTGGGTGTAGTCCCCGAGACTGCCATCGATTGCTAGTAATCGGCGGGAGTCTTAGAACTTCTTGTATGTTTTATTTTTTTAGCTCATCAACACGAGTCACTTTCCAGTGGGGGCACGCTGAGTGCACCCACTGGGTGTAGTCTCCAAGATTGCCGTTGATTGCGGGCAATCAGCGGTAGTCTTTAGAACTGTGTCTTTTGTGTAGTACTTAGGGTGCGTGTGACGCCCCCGCTTGATCATGCACTAATCATACACGCAAATGCGCACGATCAAGATCAGAGACTCATGGGAAGATATCACAACACAACTCTAAACACAAAATAAAGTCATACAAGCTTTATATTACAAGCTAGGGGCCTCGAGGGCTCGAATAGAAACGATTCAGCGGAAGCAACAATATCCGAGTACAAACATAATTAAACAAGTCTTCCTTAAGAAGGCTAGCACAAACATCAACAATGATCGAAAAGGCAAGGCCTCCTATCTGGGAGCCTCCTAACTCCTGGTCATTGGTGGTCTTCACGTAGTAGTAGGCACCGTCAGGGTAGTAGTAGTCGTCAGTGGGATCAGCTGGCTCCTGAACTCCATCATATGATCGCAGCAATCGGGCATAGGGGGAAAAGGGGTAGCAAAGCAACCGTGAGTATTCATCCAAAGTACTCGCACAACTTACATCAGAACTAAACTAAGTATGCATCAGTTCAAGGGAATGGGGCTATATCTTTGGCCAGAACTGTAGAAATGCCAAAAGAGAAGGGAAAGGCTAGCCTATCGAAGACTAGCATCTTGAAGCATCTTGCAGCATTAGAAGAGTGCAGATTAGCATATTATAAGTAGCAAGTATATTTAGTAACGCCCAGAGATTCTTCCACGACTCGCTGCAGAAAGCAATCCCGGAGCCATCATATTCAGTTATTATCTCCATCATCCAGTTCTAGTTGTATAGATCTGAATACAACTCCGAGCGACCGTGATACGTCTCCAACGTATCTATAATTTTTGATTGTTCCATGTTGTTATATTATCATTCTTGGATATTTTATAACCATTTTATATCATTTTTTGGTACTAACCTATTGACATAGTGCCAAGTGCCAGTTGCTATTTTTTGCATGTTTTTACATCGCAGGAAATCAATACCAAACGAAGTCCAAATGCAACGAAACTTTTTGTGGGTTTTTTTGGACCAGAAGACATCTAGTGGGCCGGATAAGCACCTGGGGGGGGGGGGTGCTCCGAGGCGAGCACAACCCACCAGGGCGCGTCTGGAGGCCCAGGCGCGCCCAGGTGGGTTGTGCCCACCTCGGGTGCCCCCTGAACCACCTCTTTGCTCTATAAATACCCCAATATTCCAGAAACCCTAGGGGATTCAACGAAAATCAATTCCAGTCGCCGCAAGTTCCAGAAACACCAGGTCGAATCTAGACACCATCACAGAGGGGTTCATCATGTCCATTGGTGCCTCTCCGATGATGCGTGAGTAGTTCTTTTTAGACCTACGGGTCCATAGTTAGTAACTAGATGGCTTCCTCTCTCTCGTTTGATTCTCAATACAATGGTCTCTTGGAGATCCATATGATGTAACTCTTTTTGCGGTGTGTTTGTTGGGATCCGATGAACTTTGGGTTTATGATCAAATCTATATTTTTATCCATGAAATTTATTTGAGTCTTCTTTGATCTCTTATATGCATGATTACTTATAACCAGACAATAGAGAGATCCGCACCCCGCCGATCACACATCTCATCACCACCGTCGAAGAAACGACGGAAGGATCATGATCTCCGCAGTTGAAAATGGTGTATACCCTCGTATCTAGCCCGGAGGTGGACACCCGTCAAGAGAAGAGCTCAGACTCGACCCATGATGCGGGATCCGACCTTGAGTTGGCCCAACCGCATACGGTCACAAGCCGAACACTATGCAACCATATCCGGACATAACCCAGACACGGTTTGCCGCCGCCGACGCTCCAAACTCACGGCAAATGGGAATGATAAAAAAATTCCCACCCACCTCCCACACCGAATACTCCCCAGACGCGGGATGTCTGGATGTATGGGACGTAATGTACATCAAGCAGCAGCCCGAAGAAACACTCCATCATTAATGGGCTAGATTCCTCTTGGTCAAAAACGAGATGACAGACTGCCGCAACGAATAAATAATTGAGGCCTTTCGGTTCAACTGCCGGGACGAGGGAATCCTAAACGTGTAAGTGCATCTAGTGCCCCTTAGTGATTTTGGTGTATTGAACACTTATAGGTTAAGGGACTAATGTGTTTGTGAGTATACACAGGTCTATAAGTCTATGAGGAGTTTGATATTTACAGAGAAAGTCGACCACTAAAAATGAATGTCTTCAACTGAAGACTTTGGCTTTCTGAAGACTTTGAAAGTGAAGAAATTGGTGTGACCTTGAAGACTTGATATTCATGCGAGGAACATGAAGCGTGAAGACTTTTGTTTTCATAGTTTCATTTTCTCTTTCTTGAGTCATACGAAACACCGTACTGTTAAAGGGGGTCGAGGAAATACTAAGGAAAAGTTTCCAAGTGATGCTCTTCTCAAAATCCTACACCTACCAATCCCTTCGACTGAAGCCATTGGAAATCTCATACAGTTCAGTCAATTTCTTCACTGACAGAGAGTAAGTTCTTCTGGTCTCTGAGGAATTTATTCTGACTAAGGAGTTAGGAATTCGCCAGTGCGAGTTGCCTACAAGTGAGGAACATGATAGCCCTGAGGAATTTGAACTTCAAATTTCCGACCGTTGCTGTGCTATGCGCTAGCTGTCCCAAAATATCTTCCACCTAACGGTCATATCATTGAAGGGCATTTATGTCTTATCATGTCAGGCTGCTCCCTAGGCTATAAATAGCCGCCCCCTACAACCACTAGCTGGTTGGATCCTCCGAGAGAAACTGACACTTGTCATTGAGAGCATCCCATCCTCCGAGGACTTTGAGCGAAAATCATCAAGTGAGGAAAACCCAAACCCAAACACCTACAAACCCAAAGTGATTGAGCATCACTGAAGAGATTGTTCCTGTGTGGATTCGACGCTTGTTACCTATGAAGACTGTGCATCTTCCAGACGGTTAGGCGTCATGGTCTAGAGCATCCAAGAGGAAATTGTGGATCGCCAAGTGACCGAGTTTGTGAAGGTTTGGAAGTCACCTGAAGACTTACCACGAGTGATTGGGCGAGGTCTGTGTGACCTTAGCTCAAGGAGAATACGGTGAGGACTGTGTGTCTGGGACTGTGTGTCCTCAGGTTTAAATACCTAGCCGCTCCAACCAGACGTACAACTGTCACAACAGTTGGAACTGGTCGACCAAATCAATGTCTTCACCGAGCTAACTGGTTCTATTTACTCAACCCTTCCATTTCCTCATTACTGTGTTGTGTTCTTGATTGTTACTGTTTGAAGACTTTGAGTGAAGACTTTCTCAATTTCCTCAGTGCAGTTTCTTCAGTCAGTTTGTCTTCAACCTGCTTATCCTGTGTTTACGCTTTCTATACTCTGTGCTTGTTTTCATTTCATCATGATGACTGAGCTTTTGTTCTGTTATGCTTGCATCTGAGTACTTATTCTGCTGCTAGTCGTTCATGACTTAGGAATTTCCTCACCCTGAAATTCCTCAGTGACAAATTTGTAAAAATCGCCTATTCACCCCCCTCTAGTCAACTTAACGCACTTTCTGTCGGGTGGTAGGTGCGACATATGCCAACGGATGGCTTATCATTGTGGGAGCCAGTAAGACATCGCCGGTGCCTGGAAACGGGATAAGGCGAAGACATGCACGCCGGCGGATCTTACCCAGGTTCGGGGCTCTCCGTGGAGATAACACCCCTAGTCCTGATCTGTGGGGTCTCCGCATGATCACTAGATCCATACAAGTAGCTACAAGTGCTCCTTGAGCCGTTTTGCTAGGGGAAGAAGAAGGGCAAGGCTGGCTCTCCTTTTCTCTCTATGTGGTGTGTGAAACTCTATCAGATCAACCCTTTGCATGAGTGTCCCGGGGGTTTATATAGGCCTACCCCCCAGGGGTACAATGGTAATCCGGCTGGGCGCGGGTCCCAGCCGTCAGTGTCTGTGCTCGCCGGCTTCTCCGCCGGCCATTGGGGCCCGCCGACTGGTGGGTCCCGCCGGCTGCCGGCCTCTTGGCCGACAGGCCGGCCCCACCGCTTGGGGGCCTTGTCGGCGGCTGGTTACTGTCGCCTCGCCTCTGATGACGAGGGCTTTGTCAAGGTAAGCGTGGCTACAGTGCCGCCGTCTTGCGGGCTCTCACTGTAGCCTCACCTCGTCTTGTCTCCTTAATGAGGCACATGTTTCGAGGAAGGGAGGTAGCCGGCTATTGGGAGCCGGCTACGCCCCCGGCCGACTAGGGGAGGCCGGGCCGCCTTCGAGCGTCTCTCTGGCTAAAGGTGCCCGCCGCCCGCGGGCAGTACTGGCGCCTGTCGTGGGTGACATCGAGGTCAACATGGCTACAGTGCCGCGCCGGACGGGAGATGGCTGACCCGTACGGCGCCCTGTGGCCATGCCTGTTCCGGGATTCGGGGGTAGTGGGCTGTACTGCGGCCACGCCCCGTCTTATCACTGTTATGTGGATGCAGTCTTGGTGGGTGCAGTCTTGGCCGGCTTCTGGGAGTCGGCTTTCTTCATGGCCGGCTTCTGGGAGTCGGTCCTCTTGGGGCCGGCTTCCTGGAGTCGGCCATCTCGTAGCTTTCTTTGGGAAGGTTTCTGAGGCCGGGTTGCCTTCTGGTAGTCGGCCCTGGGGATAGCCGGCCAGGGGAAGGTGGCCCTATGCTCTGGATGCTTGAAGGCTCGAATGGCTTGATAATTTTTCGAAGAGCCAGGGGGAGTCGGTTAGGCTACCCGTGGCCATTTACTCCGACAGTAGTCCCCGAAGCTGGTTGGACTTCGAGGCTGAGAGGAGGTCGAGAAGCTCGGTCAGCTTCTTATCTTGACGAGCCAGCAGCTAGGAGCCGGCTTTGGTTGGGCGCGCCGTCTTGGCGAAATTTCTAAAGTCGGAAGGCGGGAGTCTGTTGGCACGTGCGCCGGCCTGCGGGCCGGCGCTCGCCGCCCGCGAACCACGTGGCATCCTCCGGCTGAAAAAAGCTAGCCAACCCACGCGCGCGACAGGACGTCGCCACAAGCCGGGGGCCCACCACTCCTACGCCTAGGCCCAGGCGCGGATTCTCTGTGGCCCAAAGCTGTCCGCACGTCTTTCGGCGGCGGTTTCCGCACGCCGTTAAGGCGCAATAATCACGAGACATGGGGGAGTGGGCGCAGTTAATCCCACGTTCCTCCCCACGCCTCGCCTCCTCGGCTTCGCCACACGAGGCTATAAGTAGGGGGAGGAGGGGAAGCGGCAGACGCTCGCACGCTCCTCTCCTCTCCGCCATCTTCTTCCTTCTCCTTTTCATCGCAGCAGCGTCTCGCCGCCGCACCGTCCCACCAAACTTCGCACCACCCCGTAGCTTCGGCGCCGCGGGGCCGTGCTCTCTCCGCCGCCGCACCCTTTCTCGCCAGCTTCTCGCCATCATGCAGTACGGCGGGGACTGGGACAGCTCCAACGTCCATATGGACCACATCGACTTCCTCCGCAAGACGCTGCTGTTGCCCGGCAAGGACCAGGTGCGGGTCCGTCTCGCGCCGGAGAAGGAGATCACGCCGGCGCCGGAGGAAGGCGAGCGGGTAATCTTCCGCTTGCACTTCCTGCGCGGCCTCGGCCTGCCGGCGAGCGCCTTCTTCCGTTCCTTTCTCGAGTTCTATCAACTCCAGCCGCACCACCTCACTCCGAACACGGTGGTGCCGCTGTCCGCCTTCGTCACTCTGTGCGAAGGCTTTCTTGGCGTTCTCCCCACCCTCGAGCTCTGGGGGGAATTCTTCCAAACCAAGCTCGGCACCCGCATGTAGGGCATGCCGGCTCACAGCGGCGCCTTCATCGCGATGCGGAGGCCGGCAGCCGACAACCCCTTCCCCGTCATCACGCTGATCCAGTCGGTGAAGCGCTGGCAAAAGTCGTACTTCTACGTGAAGAACGTCGCCCTGCAAGGCGACTACGTCAACCTGCCGGCTTACGTAGCCGGCCCGCCGGCTGGGAGGCGGCCCCAGTGGTCCTATCGGGCCATGACGCTGTCGCCGGCTGGAGCCGCGGCCGCCGCCCGACTTTGGGTGATGATCCAGTCGGAGGGCCTGACTGGGTCCGACTTGCTGGCCGCCTTCGTCGCGCGCCGGGTGCTTCCGCTTCAAAGCCGCCCTCATCTGATCTGTTAGATGAGCGGCCAACTCGATCCAAGTCGGATGTGCACCAAGGATATGCCGCACGACGAGGTGGCTCATATGGTGAATTATCTTGCAAACTGCAAGCTCTCCGCAGAGTGGCAGTTTGGCAAGGAGCCATACTCCCGTGCTCATCCCCCGCCTACGGTATGTTCTCTTTATCCTTTCTTCTCTTAGTTTTGTCACCGAGTTTTTCTTGGCCGACTCTGACCAGTCGGCACGTCTTGGCAGAGCCCTCTCCTTCGACCTGCGGCCGGGTCGGGGCGGATCGCCGATTTCTCCCCGACCGGGCGGAGCATGACTTGGAGGACCACGACTTGGGGGCGGCCACCATGGACGACAACACCGAGGTGGGAGGCAGCAAAGCCGGCGGCGAAGCAGGCGGCTCCGGGCTTGGAGCCAGCTTCGACGACTGGCCGGATGACGAGGAGGCGGAAATCGTCCCACGCCGCCAGCCGGCGTCCGGCCATGGCGCGGGTTCCTCCGCCGTGCCGCCTGCTCGGGGCGGCGGGCAGAAGTGCCAGGCTGCGTCGGGCTTGTTCGGCAGTCGGCCGAAGAAGCCCAAGGGCGGGGCGGCGGCGACCAGGCGGGATGAGGCGGCCGCGAAGGCGGCCCGCTTCCGCAAGGTGGTGAAGCAGCCGCAGACGGTGTCCGCGTAAGTGTATATTCTTTTGCATACTCTTTCTTCTTTTCTTGTTGATTTCTGAATCCTTGTCTTTTCACAAAAATCAGGGCCCCGCTTTCTCTTGAGCGGGTTGCTGCCGCCTCCGTGGTTGGATCGCCGGGAGGATCCGGGAGCACCCACCGTGTGGACCCCCGTGCCGAGCTTCAGGCGGCGACGGAGCAAAATGCGCAGGAGGCGCGGGAGGAGCGGGAGGCGGAGGAGCCGAGGGCGGCTGCCGCCAAGGCGGCATAGGAGGAGGAGGAGTCGGCGAAGGCGCGTGCCGACGCGGAGGCCAAGGCCCAGGCGGAGGCTGCGGCCGCGGCAACAGCGGAGGGGGCCTTGCTTGTCACCCCTCTGCGTGTCGCGGCGCCCGAGGTCCCGGAGCCGCCGCCGGAGGAAGCCGGCGGCGACCTGCCGGGGTTGGAGAGGGAGGACGACGTCGTCGTCCCGGAGAGGGAGGCGGCACCGTCCTCGCCGACTGGGGCGGCCCAAGGCAGCCGGCCTAATGTGCCGCCGGCGCAATCGGCTGGGGGCGAGCCGGCTGCGAGGACGGACCTGGTGGTCCAGTCGCCGTCGCGCCAGCGCGCGGGGAAGGCCACTTCGGCTCCGGACCCGCAGAAGGCCGCAGGCTCCAGCTCGTCGTCCCAGGACGTGGAGGCGGCCAGCGCCAGCTCGGGGTGGACGCCGGGTGGAGGGACGGCCGTGGTGAATGTGGCGGTGCAAGAAGTCCGGAACTGGCTTCAATCCCAGGCCGCAGTACTGAGGCAATACAATGACGAGTTCCTCGCAACGCGGGCGGCTATTCGGGTAAGGCTTCCCGTTTTTGCTTTTTGATCTTGGTTTCTTCCGTGGGGGCGCGTCAGCGCACCCACTGGGTGTAGTCCCCGAGTTCCGAGTTGGTTGCTGAGTAGGCGGCTTGGAACTTCTTAGCGGGCTTTGTTTGCTATCTTGTTCTCATTCGCTTTTCCGTCTGTCTTGCAGGACTACCACAACCTCCGCGCGGCTGCCTTCAACTCCCAGGCTCGGGAGCTGACCCAGAAGAATGATGATCTATCTGAGAGCCGGGGTAAGTGCTTCATCTTTTATCTCATGCGGGGGCACGCCAGTGCACCCACTGGGTGTAGTCCCCGAGATTCGGGCCGACTGCTGAGCAGTCGGGTCGGATCTTTCTTGACGACTTCTTCCTTATTGCTTCCTTCTTCTCTGCCATGTCTGCAGCGGCCAACGCCAAACTGAGGGAGCAGCTGGGTGGGACTCAGGCCTCCCTTCACGCTAAGGAAGCCGAGTTTGACGCCTTGGCCCAGGAGCGTGACTGCCTGGCCAAGAAGCTAGGCGACCAGGAGGAGAGCCACAAGGCGGCCCTGAAGGCGGTGCAGGACAGCGAGGCCGCCCTCCAAGCCGAATATGAGACGGAGGCAGCGAGCTGGGCCGAGGCGAGGCAGTTGTTGATCAACGGCTACGGCCAGATCGAAGACTTGGTTGGCGGTAGGCCGCCCTCTTCTTCGTCCCTTGCTAGCCGCTTGCCGTTTGGTTCGTTTTCTGACTTGGTATTTTTCTCTTCTTTCTCTTTCTTTCTTGCGCAGAGTACTTCCCTGGCTACTCTACTGCCGCCAACCAGGTCGTCGAGGCCCACCGCGAGGCGCAAAGGCAGGCTGGCACCAAGATCGCGCCTAACGCTCGCCGGTCGCTGGAGGAACAGGTCTTGGCGATTCAAGCCCGCCTCCAGCCGACTCACCGCATGCTCCGCCGGCTTCAGCGTGTTGGGGCGCAGGTGCTGGCCGCTCTCTGGCCCGGCGAGGTGATTCCCCGCACTCCCAGTCGGACTGCCGACTGGCTGGAGGTGGCGGCCAGCCGCTTCGAGGCCTGGAAGGCTTCTGCGGTTCGGTTAGGCGCCAGGCGGGCGCTGGAGTTCGTCAAGGCCTGGTATCCCGAGCTGAGTTTGGACCAGCTGGCCACCTGGCGGCAGGAGGCCGACACGGAGCTGGAGCCGGTGTGGCCGGCTATCATCCAGCGAGCCTCGGCGATCGCCGACTACACCGACACCAGCGCCTTTGCTCCTGAGGTGGACGACAACGGCGTTGCCTAGCCGGAGGAGTGGTTCGGGCTGAACCCGACAGATGGCGAGGACTCGGCGGAGAAGATTGACTCTAGCGACGAGGGCGAGGAGGAGGAGGAGGGTGAAGGCGCCGCGCCAGATGGTGCGGCAGCCGGTCAGCCTCAGCTTGACCGTGCCTCCAGCAACAAGGTGCGTGCGAGCGCACCGCCTGCAGCCGATGATGATCAAGCCGAGACTCGCCAGCCGGCCACTCCCCCAGCCGGCGCTGCCGTCTCCACCGACCAGCCCGGCTCCCCTGCTGCGCCCTTAGTCTAGTCTGCTGCCTCTACTTTCCTGTTTTATTACTCTTGGAACAGTATTTTGTTAAGTTTGCACAGTTCCACCCACTGGGGGTGTATTCGAACTATATTGACTGCCGACCTGTTGAAGGCCTTATGTGTAAATATAATCATGCATGCGTTCGGCTTTCCCTTCTTCTTTGCTTTTCATCCTTCGGCTGTTTCCTTTGCCGCCCTCCCTTGGTTGCCGCCTTCCCAGCCGGACAGCTGCTCTGCAGTCTGTGGCTGAAGAAGTGCTTGGCCGGTTGGGAGGGCAAGTACTCTAGCTTTGTTGGATTGTAGCGAAGTGACTGGGAAGCCGGCCAGCCGGCTGTTTTGACAGCCGGTAGGCGTGGTTGGAGGCCGTCTTGTGTTATATAAGTTCGTTAGTCCTTAGCCATTTTTCGTGTGGGCATCCTTTCTGCCTTTGGCTCTTGCCAGTCGGACAGTCGGTTCTTCGAGCTGCGACTTACAACAAGAGAGGGCTCGGGTGCTGGCACACTACTTGTCTGACTTCAGGTAGAACTTTTTAATATAACTTAAGGCGGCCAGTCCCCGGGCCGACTAGTCGAACCCGGTGCCAGATGGAAAATCAAATGTAATAATACATTCATGGGTATGACACTCGTCATTCATCGATAAAGGAGGGCAGTCCTCGAGTGCGCCTCGGGGGGCCCGTTGTCTCGTACTTAATACAAAAAGTAGCATGATACATACTGCTTTTAACTGTAAAATCTTCTCAGGAGGTTGGCGTTCCATGGTCGTTCCGACTCCTTGCCGGAATCATCCCTCTTGCGTGCTCTTGGCTTCTGTGCGTCGATCAGGTAGTAGGAGTCGTTGCCTAGGGCCTTGCTGACGACGAAAGGGCCTTCCCAAGGGGCCGAGAGCTTGTGCTGGCCGGCTGTTCGCTGGATCAGCTGGAGCACAAGATCGCCCTCTTGGAAGGATCTTGGCTTGACCTTCCGGTTGTGGTAACGGCGCAAACCCTGCTGGTAGATGGCGGACCGGCTGAGTGCTAACAGCTGGCCTTCTTCTAGCAGGTCGACGCCGTCTTCTCGCGCTTCCTTGGCCTCTGCCTCCATGTACATGGTGACCCGAGGCGAGTCGAACTCGATGTCAGTTGGGATGACAGCCTCGGCACCATATTCAAGGAAGAACGGAGTGAAGCCGGTTGACTTGTTTGGGGTAGTACGCAGACTCCAGAGGACAGCCGGCAGCTCATCGAGCCAGCAGCTGGCCGAACGCTCCAGTGGTACGACCAGTCGGGGCTTGATGCCGGAGAGGATGAGGCCATTTTCTCGCTCGACCTGGCCGTTTGACTGCGGGTGGGCAACGGACGCTAAGTCCAGTCGGATGCCCTGTGTCGCGCAGAAACGTGCCAGTGCTCCCTTGGCAAAATCGTGCCATTGTCGGTGATGATGCTGTGTGGTACACCATACCGAGTAGTGATGTCTGCGATGAATGTCACGGCAGTCGGCCCGTTCAGCTTCTTGATCGGCTTCGCTTCAATCCACTTGGTAAATTTGTCCACGGCGACAAGCAGATGTGTCATGCCACCGCGGGCTGTCTTGAATGGGCCCACCATGTCCAGCCCCCAAACAGCAAAGGGCCAGGTGAGGGGGATGGTCTTGAGTGCAGAAGCCGGTAGGTGTTGCTTGGAACTGAAGACTTGGCATCCTTTGCAGCATTTGACTAATTCCTTGGCATCTTCTAAAGCAGTCGGCCAGAAGAAACCATGGCGGAAAGCTTTGGCGACAAGTGATCTTGAGGCTGCGTGGTGGCCGCATTCGCCTTGATGGATATCCTCGAGGATTGCTATGCCCTTCTCTGGCTCGACGCAGCGCTGGAAGACTCCAGTGACGCTACGCTTGACAAGTTCTCTCTTTATTATTGCGTATGTTCCGGCTCGGCTTTGCACTAGTCTTGCCGAGATCTCATCAGTCGGCAGCTCTCTGTTGACTAGGAAGTTGAGGATGGGCTGGGCCCATGATGGAGCTGTGACTTCTTCTATGGTCAGTACGGCCACTGTGACCCAGGTGGGTGGGTTGGGTGGTGGAGAGTTGGAGTCGGCCACCGCCTCTTGTGTCGCTGCAGTCCCCGGGCCGACTGCTGCAGTCCCCGGGCCGGGTTCTGAAGTCCCCAAGCCGGGTGCGACTACGACAGTGCCCGGGCCGCTTGTCGAAGTCCCCGAGCCGCCTGCTGGGTTCCTCCAGTCGGATCCGGCTGCATCAGGGACGGGCGGTACGAAGATAGAGTCCGATTCTGGAGACGGCTTGATAGACGGTTTGAGGAGGCGCTGGAGAGAGACACCGGTTGGTATAGCCTGTCGGGTGGAGCCGATCCGTGCCAGGGCATCTGCTTGGTCGTTGTCGGCCCGTGGCACATGGAGGAACTCGCACCCTTCAAAGTATCCACTGATCCGCTGGACGAGGAATCGATAGCTCACCATGTTTGCGTCCTTGGCGTCCCAGTCGCCAGATGACTGCTGGACCACCAAGTCCGAGTCGCCATAACACAGGATCCGGCGTATGCCGAGTTCTTTGGCTAGACGGAGCCCGTGTATGAGCGCCTCGTACTCAACCACATTGTTGGAGGCAGCAAAATGGATTTGCAATGTGTATCTGAGCTTGTTGCCTTTGGGTGAGGTGAGGACGATGCCGGCTCCCAAGCCGGTGCGCATGTTGGATCCGTCGAAGTGCATCCGCCAATGAGTGGAGTTGGGAGCCGGCGGTAGGTACTGGGTCTCGGCCCAGTCGACAAGGAAGTCGTCCAATGCTTGGGACTTGATGGCGGTGCGGGGCTGGTAGAAGATCGTGTAAGGAGCCAGCGCAATGGCCCACTTAGCCACCCGGCCGGATGCATCCCGGCTGCCTATGATCTCGGCAAGCGGGGCGGTGCATACGACCGTGATGGGATGCTCTTGAAAGTACGGCTTCAGCTTCTTGGCGGCGAAGTACACTCCATAGCACATCTTTTGGTAGTGCGGGTAGTTTTGCTTTGAGGTGGACAGTACTTCGCTTAAGTAATATACCGGCCTCTGGACTAACTGGGCTCGGCCTTCTTCTGGGCGCTGGACCACGATGACTGTACTGACCACTCGGCTAGTCGCGGCAATGTAGAGGAGCATGGGCTCCTTCTCAGTCGGCGCCGCCAGGACAGGTGGAGTGGTCAACATCTTCTTTAACTCATGGAAGGCTTGGTCTGCTTGGTCGTTCCACTCGAAGTGGGTGGATTTCTTCATGAGTCGGTACAGGGGGAGAGCCTTCTCTCCTAGCCGGCTGATGAAGCGGTTTAGGGAGGCCAGGCACTCGGTGAACTTCTGAACGCCTCGCAACTTGGTGGGAATCTCCATTCTCTCAATGGCCTTGATCTTCACAGGGTTGCACTCAATGCCGCGTTCGGAGACCAAAAAGCCTAGAAGCTGGCCGGCTGGTACTCCGAACACGCATTTCTCGAGGTTGAGCTTGATCTGGAATCGGCGCAAGTTGGCAAATGTTTCTTTGAGGTCTTCCAGCAGGGTGCCGTGCTCCTCCGTCTTCACCATGATATCGTCTACGTAGACGTGGGCATTTCTGCCGAGTTGCTTGAGGAGGCATTTCTGCATGCGACGCTGAAAAGTGGCACCGGCGTTTCTCAAGCCGAATGTCATAGTCAGGTAGCAGAAAGCTCCGAATGGTGTGATGAAGGCGGTCTTCAGGCGGTCAGCTGGGTCCAACTTGATCTGGTGGTATCCCGAGTATGCATCCAAGAAACTCAACAGCTCGCATCCGGCTGTGGAGTCTATCACATGATCAATCCGTGGTAGGGCAAACGGATCTTTGGGGCAGGCTTTGTTGAGGCTAGTGTAATCTATACACATACGCCATTTGTTGTTCTTCTTGAACACTAAGACCGCGTTGGCAAGCCACTCTGGGAAAAACACTTCCATAATGAAGCCGGCGGCCAGGAGCCGGGCTATCTCTTCTCCTACGATTCTTCTTTTCTCCCCCGACAGTCGGCGGAGAGGCTGCTTGACTGGTTTCGCGTCCGCTCGGACGTGTAGCTTGTGCTCGGCGAAATCCTTCGGAACACCCGGCATGTCCTTTGGGGACCATGCAAAGATGTCTCGATTCTCATGGAGGAAGTCGACGAGCTCACCTTCCTATTTACTGTCCAGGTTTGCACCAATGACAACAAACCTCTCCGGGTTCTCCGGGTCCAGAGCTATCTTCTTCGTCTCCTTGGCTGGCTGGAAGGAGCCCTGAGCATCATATTCCTTGGGGTTGGGGGACAGGGCCGGTTGCTTGCCGGCCATGTCCACAACTCGCTCCAGCATCTTCTTCTCTTCTGCAACCACGAGGGACTCGGCTAGTCGGCTGCTGGCTGCAGCGCACTCGATGGACTTGTTGTAGTTGCCGGCTACAGTGATGATCCCCTTTGAACTCGGCATCTTCATTTTGAGGTAGGCGTAGTGGGGCACGGCCATGAACTTGGCCAGGGCAGGTCGGCCAAGCAGGGCGTGGTAAGGAATCTCTAGGTCCACTACTTCAAACCAGATCGCTTCTCGGCGAAAGTGATCCTTGTCTCCGAAGAGAACATCCATCTTGATCTTGCCGATTGGGGAGCAGGACAGGCCGGGTACAATGCCATGGAACACGGTCCGGCTTGGCATGAGCTGCTTCGCCTTGAGGTTCAACTTCTCCATGGTGTCGCGGTACAGTATGTTGATACTGCTTCCGCCATCAATCAGCACGCGGGAGAATCGGGCAGCTCGCCTCTCCGTCGCGAGGGTGACGTCCAACACTAATGCGTAGGAGCCGGGAGACGGCATCACCTCTGGGTGATCGGCCCGGCTCCAGCTGATAGGCCTTTCAGACCAATGCATGAACTCGGGGTTGCTGGAGGCGACCGCGTTGACTTCTTGGTGCTCTCGGCGCCGACTGCGCTTGTCTTCAATCTGGCTCGTGAAGACGACGTAGGCGGCGTGCTCATCTGGGAACTCATCCTGAATGGCTCCGACTGCTGGTCGAGCAGCCGGCTGCTGAGGGGCTGGAGGCGGCGGGCCGGGAGGCGGAGGCGGCACCAGCCCCTCGCCCTTGGAGATCCCGGTGAGCCAGTGGCACTTCCGGGGCGTGTGGTTGGACGGTTTCGCGCCGCTGTGGAACTTGCAGGGGGCATCGAGAGTTTGCTCGTAGGAGAAGGCCGGTTGCCAAGCCGGCCTGCCACCCTTCTTCTTGGGAGCAGGCCGCTCTTCGGGCTGCTCGTCTTCGACGGTGGCCACCTGCCGACTGGTGGAAGGTGGCATAGGGGCCTTGCGCTTGTGGTCGTTCTGGTAGGGGCGTCGGTTGGAGTCGCCAGCCGGCGTCTTGGGAGCCGGAGCGAGCACCTTTCCAGAGGCGTCCACTCGGAGCTCAGTCTTCATCGAGGAGTCGGCCGTGGTGTACTTGTCTGCTATGACCAGCAGCTCGTCGAGGGTAGTCGGCTCGTCGCAGAGGAGTCGGTGCTTGAGGAGGGTGCCCTCTCGGCACCCGGCGGTGAAGTATTCTATGGCTTGAACCTCGTGCACCCCCTCGCAGGAGTTGCGGAGCTCGGCCCACCGCGTGAGGTAGTCGCGAGTCGATTCGCTGGGCCCTTGGACGCATAAGGAGAGCCGGCGGGGCTTGGGTGGCCGCTTGTACGTGCTGGTGAAGTTGCGGACGAAGACTTCCGTGAAGTGCAGCCAGCTGTTGATGCTAAGTGGGCTATAGAACTCGGACCTCATGGCCTCAAATATGTGCCACGCACTGCTGTTAAATCTCAGGCTTTGGTGGATTTCATCAATGATTGGACGGAGTCTCAAGTGCCTGAGCAAAAGCCGGATAACACTTATTGGACTATCCACTTCGATGGGTCCAGACAGTTGGAGGGCTCAGGGGCTGGTGTTGTATTGGCTTCCCCTAAGGGTGACAAGTTCCATTATGTGCTACGGTTGATGTTTCCTTGCACTAACAATGCGGCTGAATACGAAGCTTTGCTCCACGGTCTTCGGGTGGCTAAGGAGATGAGCTTGAGCCGGGTAAGGTGCTTTGGGGACTCAGATTTGGTGGCTCAACAAGTATCAGGCACCTGGGATTCTAAGGATCCTCTCATGGCGGCTTACCGCCGCGAGGTTGATGCCATTGCTGGGCACTTTCAGGGATACCAAGTGGAGCACATTGATCGCAGGAAGAACGAGGCGGCTGATGCTTTAAGCCGGCTAGGCTCTCAGCGTAAGCCGGTGCCACCTAACACTTTCCTGGATGTCTTGTATAACCCCTCGGTTAAGTTGCCTACAGAAGAGGACTTGGCTATCCCTGACCCGGAGGCACGACTGGTGGCGGCTCTTCATGTCATACCAGACTGGACAATGCCATATCTGGCTTATATAACCCGGGGAGAGTTGCCTGAGGATGAAACTCTGGCCAGGCAAGTAACCCGGCGGGCTAAGTCAATGATTGTCATTGATGGCGAGTTGCATCATCGCAGTATTTCAGGGGCGTTTCAGCGTTGTATTTCCCCTGAGGAAGGTCAAGAGATCTTGCGTGAGATCCATGAAGGGGATTGTGGCCATCATGCCGGTTCAAAATCTCTTGTGGCCAAGGCTTTCCGCCATGGTTTTTATTGGCTGACGGCTCACGCTGATGCAGAGGATTTGGTCAGTAAATGTGACGGTTGCCAAAGGTTCTCACGACGGGCTCATGTGCCGGCTCAGGAGTTGAGGATGATCCCAATAACTTGGCCCTTTGCGGTCTGGGGGCTTGATATGGTTGGGCCTTTTAAACGGTCCAAGGATAAGAAGACCCACCTCTTGGTGGCCGTTGACAAATTCACAAAGTGGGTGGAGGCTGAGCCAGTTAGCAAGTGCGATGCAGCCACGGCGGTTCAATTTATGAAAAAGGTGATTTTCCGCTTCGGCTTTCCGCACAGCATCATAACTGACAATGGCACCAATTTATCCAAGGGTGCTATGGAAGAATTTTGTCAACGGGAGCATATCCGACTTGATGTTTCCTCAGTGGCTCATCCCCAATCCAATGGTCAAGCTGAGAGAGCTAACCAGGAGATTCTGAAGGGCATCAAACCCCGGCTTTTGGTCCCTTTGCAACGGACGCCGGGTTGTTGGGTGGAGGAGCTGCCCTCCGTCTTATGGAGCACCAACACTACTCCTAACAGGTCTACTGGCTTCACGCCTTTCTTCATGGTTTATGGAGCAGAAGCAGTCCTCCCCAGCGACATCCGTCATGATTCGCCTCGTGTGGCGGCTTATGTCGAGACGGATAATGAACAGGCGCGCCAAGATGCTCTGGACTTGTTGGACGAACAGCGTGATGTGGCAGCAGCCCGTTCAGCGATTTACCAACAAGACCTGCGCCATTATCATAGCCGCCGGGTCAAATCCTGGGTCTTCCAGGAAGGCGACCTTGTGCTCCGGCTTATCCAGGATCAAACAGATGCGCACAAGTTATCCCCACCTTGGGAAGGGCCCTTTGTGGTCAGTAAGAACTTGCATAACGGATCATATTACCTCATTGATATTCGGGAACATAAAGATTCGCGTAAATCTGAGGAGGAGACCCGTCGGCCATGGAATATAGCTCAGCTTCGGCCTTACTACACTTGAGCCACCGGCTCTCGTGGTGTACATATTTATCTCAGACATGTATATATTATGATAAGCAATAAAGCAGGACCTCTGTCCTTTTTTCTCCTCCAATTATACGTATGTCATTTTTTACATACTAATTTGAAAGAAGGATCCGGCTTATGATCGTATTCGAGTCTAGCTGTAAGCAGCAAGGTCACTTGGGGGCTTCCTGTTCAAACATGGGTCGTATTCGAACCAAAGAGAACATAGCTGTCGATACCCATGTGATTGGCAAAGTGCCGAGCTCATTGGGAGGTTGCCTTTGGTCATATTTGAATCATAGTGTAACCCCTCTGAGAACCGACGTGGATCGTATTCGAATCAGCGTCGTTAAACAATTTTCAAAGTCACTTGGGGGCTTCCTGTTCAAACATGGGTCGTATTCGAACCAAAGAGAACATAGCTGTCGATACCCTTTTGATTGGCATCGCCACATCCACTGGGGGCTATATGATCGCATCCGAATCTTAGCTTAACCCCTTTTGGACCGGGTTTCTGGTCGTATTCGAACCGGAAGCCCCAAGTTTTTATATTTTATCACAAGTCTACTCTGATCATGTCAAAGTATGTACTGCCGGGTCTCACTTGCCGGCTTAATTTTGGGTTATCTTGTTAGTTGAACATCATGGATGTCATCAAGACAGGTAAATTCGAGTTAAGGTACCAGCCAAGCTACCCGGGTTATTTAAACCGGAAGTATGCTTACAGGCCGTTGAGTGTGTTATCACGGCTATGTTCAGAGTATAGTTAATGACCAATCTTTTTTGGTTCGTATTCCGGGTTATCCATCTCAAACACCTGATTCTCAGGGCGGTATGCCGCCTTGAGACTTGTGATTTGCCTTTCTATGCAGATGCTTGAAGGTACTTTTTAAAGTTGAGAAGGACAAAGGGATAATCATGACCCGGAGGAGCATCAAAAGAATAACTTCAAGGGATTTCAGCATTCATTACGTGCACGATGGCACGACAGAGATAAATTGTTGCACTTATTCTATTACAAAAATCCTTCAAAGTCTCAAGGGTGGAGTGTTGTTCGGTGAACCGCCAGCCGCTTTATGACGCCTGCTGAGTCGAAGTCCCCGGCTCGTCTTCTGCTCCAGCTGATCCCAAGACCTCGAAGGTTGACGACTTCCAGTCGATGCCGCTGAGAGCTTCGAACTGGGCTTCTTCGTCAATTAACCCGACCAGGTCAATCTCGGGGGCGAAGGTGTGCTGGCGAGCCGGAGGAATCAGACTAAGAGCTTCATAGCGAGGGGTTGGAATCCTCTGATTCTCCGCGTTGTACCCCGGCTGATACTTGTTTAAGTCGGTGTCGTTCCCGATGATGGTGGCCACCGGGCGTACAGCCTTCACACATGCCGCGAAGTCCTTCTGGTCGAAGGCGGAGCCGTCTTCCTTCAGGCTTGGGTAACCCAGGGCGATGTCTGCCGCGTCTAGCTCCGGCAGGAATGCTTTGGCCCGGCTCAGCGCGGCAATTGCTCCGGATCTTGCGGAGGCTCGGCATAGCTCCTGGATCCGCTGTGGCAGAACAGCGAGCCGGCGCAGGACTTCGGCCAGATGGGTTGGCACCTCGTTGGATAGGGCCACCACAGCTAAGGCACGCTGTGACCCGGTGTAGAGTTGTTCCACCAGGGTGTACACGGCCTTTAACTTGGTGACCACGCTCTGGTTGAGGTTGGCACTCCTGGGACCTGTTTAATAAAGGTCAGATAAGCCGGTGACAAGGATGAATCATAACATATACATACTTGATGAAAGCCGGCGAGGCGACTTACCGAAGATAGCGGCCACCATTTGGGAAACCTGGCGCTTTAGGCCGGAGAGCTCGACGGTCTTTTCAGTGAGGGCCTTCTCCGCCTGTTCTGCCCGGGTCACCAGTGCGGCTTTCTCCTCAGCCCAGGCCTTCCGCTCAGCATCGAATTCGGTCTTCAGCTTCTCTTGAGCGGCTATGCTGGAGACAAACTTGGCGTTTGCCTTCTGGGTCTCCATTTCTTGTGTCTTTAGCCGGCTCTTGAGATCCGCAAGGTCCGACTCAAATTTCTTGCCAACAGCCTGCATATATTTCCGGGTTAATTAACAGTCATTCTATAAGTCCCAAGCGCTTTCCAAGCAAAGACACTTGGCACTTGGGGGCTAATGCATATTGAATGTATCTATCTACGTATTGCCGGCTTAGTTTAATAAACCGGACCTAAGTCTACAACATATTCAAGTATAAGTTGTCGACTTGGGGGCTAGCATGACAAGGGTCACTATGCAGAAAGTAAGAAGACAGCAGAAGGATACCTCAGATTTTTGTTGGATCTGGTTGACCATGGCGATCTCGGCGTCCCGGCTCTTGTGAACTTGGCTGATGTAGCCTGAGACGAGCTCTCCAATGCTTAATTCGGTGTAGCTGGAGAGATCCAGATTCACCCGGTGGGGTTGCAGCAATTCCCCCTTCGCGGAGCATTTGGCCAGCACGGTCGGCCTCCCCGGCTCAACATACTCCGTCCGGGTAATTACCACGTCCGGGTCGCTAGCTGGTGGGGCTGAGCCGGAGGCCTCCGGGTTAACCGATGCTTCGGTCGTTGTCTTGGTGGTCGGGGCAGGGGCTTCAGGCGCCGTGTCCATGGGAATGGTGACTTCGGGGGTGGAGGCAGCTGGCGGCTCTTGAGCCGTCGCCTCCGGCTCAGGCAAGTCTGGCACTCCGGCTGACCTGGTCTTCTTTGCTCTTTTGGTGAGCTTTGCCTGGGCACTGAGAAGGCAGAAATGTTAGGCATACAAAGAGTAAAAACAGACAGATAATGTAAGGAGATTGTTATTACCCGGGTGCAGTTTTGAAGGCCGGCAGACTTGACTGCATGGAGTCACCCGAAGAGGGGGAGGTCTCTTGATAATTGGAGTCAGAACAGTTGAGTGGCTGACGGATGACACCCGCCAACGGATGAAAAGGGTACAGGTGAGAAAAAACCTCAGTGCGACGCTTCTTTGTTGCGTCGGGTAACCCGGCGGAGAGGTTGGTGTCTTTTCGGGCCCGGGTGTGACGCCGGCTTTCGTGAACCTGCTGCTTCAAAAGAAATTGAGGGTCTTGATGAGCTAATGGATGAGAAAAGCTTACTTTCCGGGTTACTCTTCGGACTTTCAGCTGTGGTAAAGGCTCCGAGTCGGAGGAAAATGATGTTACCTCTTCAATCACCGGGTTACTGGCGCCGGTGTCATCCTGTCAATAAGCAAAATGTTGATAAGGCAGACAGCAGCAAACAACAAATATGGCAAGAGTTTAAAGGTTTAAGGGTTACCTCTGACTCGGAGCTGTCGCTTAATTGCAGCAGCTCCGAAGCAGTGGGTCTGCTTCCCTTTTTGCGAGGGGCGACTTTCTTGGCGGCTTTCTTCCCCTTCCTGGCCTTCTTGGCCGCCTCATGGTCATACTTGACCCGCCAGAATTTATCATCAGCCTGAGAAATACAGTAATGAACTCTTAAAATGGTTCAGAGCAAGGTGACATGTAAAAGAAGTGGAAAGGTTAAAGTCAGCGGCTTACCGCTGGGGCTGGATTGGTCTTGCAGAACGGGGCTAGCCCGGTTCTTCCACAGTCTGCTAGGCTCTCGTTTAACAGAGCCTTGGTTTCTTCTTCGGCAACGTCTTCTGGAAGATCATTGCGACTGTGCCTCTGCGGGTCATCCTTTCGCCCGGTGTACTCACACATTAAGCCGGGGCGACGGCTCAATGGGATCACTCGCCATGAGATCCAGACCCGAACCAGGTCTATTCCGTTCAGACCGTTGCCTAGCAGAGCCTTGATCTTATTGATCGTTGGAAGCAGAGGCTGGCGTTCCGCGGCAGTCAGCTTGTCGGATAGCGGATGAGTCGGCTCTAGGCGGGTTGGGCGAAAGCCGGGCAGCGGGCTCTCGTCAGCCGGGGACGTGTCTTGGCAGTAGAACCAAGTCATATTCCAGTCCTTGGGGTGGCTTGGCGGCTCTGCGTAAGGGAATAGACAGTCCCTACGCCGTTGGATGGAGATGCCGCCTAATTCCAGACTTGGCCCGTTCGCGCACCCATTTTGGCAGTTTAAGTAGAACAGTTCTCTGAAAAGCAGTAAACTGGGCTCTTTTCCAAGGTATACTTCGCAAAAGACTTGGAAGTTGCAGATGTTGGATACGGAGTTGGGTCCTATATCCTGAGGCCGAAGGTCAAAGAAGTTGAGCACATCCCGGAAGAATTTTGAGCCGGGCGGTGCGAAGCCCCGGCTCATGTGGTCCGCAAAGATCACTACCTCCCCGTCCCTCGGCTGTGGTCTTTCTTCTGACGGATCAGGGGCACGGTAGGACATCACTTCCTTCTTGGGCAGAGACCCGGACTTAACAAAGTTGGCCAGGGTCTCGTCAGTGACGTTGGATTTCATCCAGTTGCAAGTGATGGGAGCCTTGGGAGGCATGGTGAAGGTTGGTGTTCTATGATAAAGAGAAAAGTGTCTGGGTTAATTATAAGCCGGAGATTATCATTCAAACTACAATGACGGCTTATGAAGGGGACTAATGATATATATTCGGATACGGTGGGTTATCTAAGCCGTCGGGGCATTCAGGATAAATTGGTCATCTACGGCTTACTGCAGTTAAGTCGGAGGATTCTACATAGCATGGTTCTCTTTAAACCGGAAAGTCCTACGGCGCGTATTTTCTTTAAGTCGGAAATATAAGCCGCCAAGATTCAAGGGCTGCAGTTTTTACTAAGTGTGGTAAAACAGATTTCACATATTGCAGTAACTTTTTCAGATCAAAATGGTCGGGCGAAATGAAAATTTTCTAGACCTAAAAAAACAGAAGCAGGAGAAGTTCTTAAGGTGGAACATGGTTCTTAAGCAGTAAAAAGAGGATTTTTCGCAGGTGGAATGGATCTCAAACATCTACCGCAGCGGTTCTATGAAGAGTTAAGATCAACGGGGGCAGTGACTACAGGAGCTACCGAAACTTGTGGCTATGGTGACGAACATGAAGAACACAGATGAACTATATCACAGATCTATTCTAGTAAGGCAGAGGGGACTCACCGGAGTTGGGGAAGAACGGAAGTCGCCGCCGTTATCTGGTCCGAGTCAGGGTGATGCAGCGGCCGGGTTGATGAAGGACGAGGGCGCGACGGTGGCGGCAGTGGCAGAGCTCGGGCAGAAGAGCGACGGCGTGAGGAGGAAGAAGGAGAGTGTGAGAGGAAAGCGTTGGGCCGGCCTATTTATAAGGCAGAGTCATAAGTGGGCGCGAGATTCAAGGAGACCGTGGCGTGGTTATCTCCCCCTCACGGCGCCTCGATTTTCGGAATGACAGTACAAGCAAAGATCCGTTGCGGATCTGGCGGAGTAAAAAACGGACTTAATGGAGGATGACGTCACGGCGGATTATCCGGAGTCCAGAGGATGACGTCACTCCGGGTTATGGCCTTCACATGAATGGTAAGCCGGAGATTTTTTCTGTCTGCAGAATTGAAGATTGACACGAGCCGGCTCAAGTCAATCTGGGGCCTAATGTTGAGGATATAGACCTTGGAGTCACCCGCCAGGAGGGCCGGGTTACTCTAAGGGTCATTGCCAGAAGCCCGGAGCTAAGTTTCAAGATGATGGGCCAGAGATGGGCTGAGACCCGGATGTAGCTTAAAGCCCGTAGTTACAATCATTGTTATGGTAGACTTGTAGTGTAAGGCAAGTATTGCTTAGAGTCCGAGCCGGACGCTCTTATGAGCCGGCCAGGAGTCTAAGGGCTGCTGGGCGTCAGCCTCCCTATATAAGGGGAGGACCCGGCAGCAGTTTAAGGGCGACAACAATCTGATCGAGAGTCGGGCATAGCTGTTTAGCTCCCTGGCGATCGTAACCCTAATCAATAACACCTCAAACTGGACGTAGGCTTTTACCTTCACTGTAAGGGGCTGAACCAGTATAAACCCTCGTGTTCCTTGTCCCACATAACCCCTTCAAGCTTCCTAGTTGCGATTGCTCCACGACTAAGTCCTAGCTCAAGGACATCTGCCGTGACAATTCCACGACAGTAGGGCTTGAGGCTGTTTAGCCAGGTGCGTGCCATGCCTTGAAGCATGAGAGGAACGTACTTCACGGCAACGCGCCTGTTGCCATTTGCTATGCTGACCGCGGTAGAGTAGTCGATCAGCCAATCTTCCGGCTTCACGAAGCCGTTGTACTTGGGCGTGTCTCTGGGGAGTGAGAACCCTTTGGGGAAGGGCTCGTCGCGGATGCGGGGGCCAAAGCAAGGCAGGCCGACATCGTCTTCTTCTTCTAACGCCAGGGATCGCGCTAGGCGGTCGATCCGGTGGCGGGCATCATTCTCGCCGACTCCTTCGCGGTGGCCTAGTCGGCCACCGAGAGTCGGATGCGTGACAGGCGACGGGGTGGGATATCTCTCCCCACGAGGCGGG
>NC_057802.1:403460763-403471916 GCF_018294505.1 Triticum aestivum | reverse complement strand
CGGATTTCCTTGGCGTTCCACCGCTCGGGGGCGGCTTTCTGCGTCGCGCTCAATGGTGATTCGGGTCCGGCTGCGGCTAGCAGCCGGTTCCTTGTCTTTCCTTGCGTGGGCGCCGCTCGCAGTCGGCGACCGGGATGTCGCGGCATGTTCTCGGCGCGGGGGAGGACTCTCAGCGTGGCCGCCGGCTTCATGCCGTTCTGCGGCTGCGTCGATCAGCTGCTGGATGTGCCTTGTCATGTAGGGAAGCTCATCAGCCCCCAGCCCGTTCAGCTCTTCTGCGGCCGCCTGAGCGGCACGCAGGTTCTCGAGCGGCGTGGCGTAGACTGGGCGGTCTGCCCCCAGCATGCTGGCGATGGCCGCGCCACGCTTCTTGACGAGGTCGGCTCGGCTCGGCCCGCCATGAGGCGGCGTACCAAAGGCGGCGCTGTCGAATTCGTGCTGGTGAGCCTTAGTGAGGCATCTCATGGAGGCTATCTTCTGGCCCTCCGTGATGAGGGCGAGGCGGCGTGCCTCCAGAGTCTCGGCGTCGGCGTCGGCCGGGATGGGGACGGACAAGTCGTGCAGCGCCGCTTGTAGGGCGTCGTGGGCGTTCTCGCCCGAGTCGGCGCCGTGGCTGATGACCAGCACCTCAGTGACAGCGCTGCTGCCACTGTCGGCTTGAGGGAGAGGGTTGTCGAAGATCACCACGTCGGTGGGGAAGGCGTCAAGCGATGCCGTGTCGGAGTCGACAAGCATCGGGTCGGTGGAGCCGACCGACTCCAGGTCCACAGCAAGCTCGCTGGAGACATGGAGCTGGTCGAGGAGGCTGACGAGGCGGCTCTCGGGGTAGTCTATGCTCGCGTCGGACGCGGGCTCGTCGGAGATGCGAGTCTCGCCAAGAAGGTCGGCGAGGCAGCTTGCCGCGTAGGCGTCGTCGACGCCTTGCTGCGCGTCAGGGCAAGCGCCATCGGGCGTAGCGGGCTGGCTACGCTCGCGGGGGAGGAAAAGGGTTCCCGTCCAGAACAGGTCTCCGGACGACGGTGCACCTGGCCCCACGGTGGGCGCCAAATGTCGGGTGGTAGGTGCGACATATGCCAACGGGTGGCTTATCATTGTGGGAGCCAGTAAGACATCGCCGGTGCCTGGAAACGGGATAAGGCGAAGACATGCACGCCGGCGGATCTTACCCAGGTTCGGGGCTCTCCATGGAGATAACACCCCTAGTCCTGCTCTGCGGGGTCTCCGCATGATCACTAGATCAATACAAGTAGCTACGGGTGCTCCTTGAGCCGTTTTGCTAGGGGAAGAAGAAGGGCAAGGCCGGCTCTCCTTTTCTCTCTATGTGGTGTGTGAAACTCTATCAGATCAACCCTTTGCATGGGTGTCCTGGGGGGTTTATATAGGCCTACCCCCCAGGGGTACAATGGTAATCCGGCTGGGCGCGGGTCCCAGCTGTCAGTGTCTGTGCTCGCCGGCTTCTCCGCCGGCCATTAGGGCCCGCCGACTGCCAGCCTCTTGGCCGACAGGCCGGCCCCACCGCTTGGGGGCCTTGTTGGCGGCTGGTTACTGTTGCCTCGCCTCTGATGACGAGGGCTTTGTCGAGGTAAGCGTGGCTACAGTGCCGCCGTCTTGCGGGCTCTCACTGTAGCCTCACCTCGTCTTGTCTCCTTAATGAGGCACATGTTTCGAGGGAGGGAGGTAGCCGGCTACGCCTTCGGCCGACTAGGGGAGGCCGGGCCGCCTTCGAGCGTCTCTCTGGCTAAAGGGGCCCGCCGCCCGCGGGCAGTACTAGCGACTGTCATGGGTGACATCGAGGTCAACATGGCTACAATGCCGCGCCGGACGGGAGATGGCTGACCCGTATGGCGCCCTGTGGCCATGCCTGTTCCGGGATTCGGGGGTAGTGGGCTGTACTGCGGCCACGCCCCGTCTTATCACCGTTATGTGGATGCAGTCTTGGTGGGTGCAGTCTTGGCCGGCTTCTGGGAGTCGGCTTTCTTCATGGCCGGCTTCTGGGAGTCGGTCCTCTTGGGGCCAGCTTCCTGGAGTCGGCCATCTCGTAGCTTTCTTTGGGAAGGTTTCTGAGGCCCGGTCGCCTTCTGGTAGTCGGCCCTGGGGATAGCCGGCCGGGGGAAGGCGGCCCTATGCTCTGGATGCTTGAAGGCTCGAATGGCCTGATAATTTTTTGAAGAGCCAGGGGGAGTCGGTTAGGCTACCCGTGGCCATTTACTCCGACACTTTCAATTGGTATCTGAGCAAGGTACTCCCTTGTTCTGTGTGATTTTGGTTTAGCCGCCTGGAGTTTTAGTTATATCGATCGCAGGTATGATCAAGGTCTCTACTGGGTGTCCTACCTTCGATGGGACGGACTACCCCTACTGGAAGAATAAGATGCGAATGCATCTTGAGGCAATTGATAACGATCTCTGGTACATTGTGGAAATGGCGTTCCCTCTGTCACTCCTACCATCAACGCTGCTAATGTGAAGAGATTCAAGCAACTCGACTCTCAAGCGAAGAGCATCATATGTGGCCATCTGAGCAAAGGGCAGTATGGCAGAGTGAGTGCTTTGGAGACAGCAAAGCTTATCTAGGATAGACTGTCCAAGGTCAATGAAGGAGTCTCAACACAGCGTGACTCTCGAGTTGACGTTCTTCGCAATCTCTTCAACCGCTTCAAAAGACTCGACAATGAAAATATTCAGCAAACCTTCGGTCACCTCACTGACATTTCAAATGAGCTTCAAGCACTTGGTGCCACTGACATCACCGACCACGAGGTGGTGAAGACATTGCTTCGATCGCTTGATTCCTCATTTGGCACCCTTGCACTGATGATACAAGAACATGGAGACTACAAGTCGCTTGATCCCGCTGATATCCTCGAGAGGCTAAATACTCATGAGTTCCAGCTTGCTGAGAAGAGAGATCTCTATGGAACAAGCTACGACAGATCACGCGCTCTGAAGGCCAAGGCAGTATCTGAATCTGAAGGTGAGGATTCTGGTAGCAGCCTTGGTGATCCCGAAGAACTGAGCCAGGAGCTACCAATGCTCGTGAGGAAATTCCAGAAGTTCTCAAGACGTGGTAGCTTTGGAAAATCCTCAAGAAGTGATGACATAAGATCTGATTCCTCATCCCGTGACTACAAGAAGAGACTGTGCCACAAATGCAAGAAACCGGTCACTACATTCAAGATTGTCCTTAGTGGGAAAAGGAATCAAAGAAGAAGAAGTACAAGGATTACAGTTCTGATGACTCAAAGAAGAAGAAGAAATCTTCAAAGTCCAAATCATCAAAATCCTCGAAGTCTTCATCTCACAAGAACAGCAGCTCCAAGAAGGCTCGGGCATTCATTGGCAAGGAAATGGACTCTGAGGCTGAATCGGAAGAAAATGACGAAGAGGAGGCATCTGAGGAGTCAGAATCTGATGTGGCAAGCCTAGCCCTCGCTACTGCATTCGTCAGCAAGTCCATCTTCAACTCTGAGAAGAATGACTTCTCCAACACGGTTGATGATGACGATGATGGGATCACATCATTAGGAGAATGATGTGATGGGCAAGACCCAATGCTAAGCATAGCACAAGATCGTGTAGTTCGTTTGCTAGAGCTTTTGTAATGTCAAGTATCATTTCCTTAGACCATGAGATTGTGCGACTCCCAGATGCCGTGGGAATGCTTTGGGTGTATCAAACGTCACAACGTAACTAGGTGGCTATAAAGGTGCACTACAGGTATCTTCGAAAGTGTCTGTTGGGTTGGTACGAATCGAGACTGGGATTTGTCACTCCGTATGATGGAGAGGTATCTCTGGGCCCACTCGGTGATGCATCATCATAATGAGCTCAATGTGACTAAGGAGTTAGCCACGGGATCATGCGTTACGGAACGAGTAAAGAGACTTGCCGGTAACGAGATTGAACGAGATATGAGGGTACCGACGATCGAATCTCAGGCAAGTAACATACCGATGGACAAAGGGAATTGTATACGGGATTGATTGAATCCCCGACTTGGAACATGTGGGAGCCAATATGGGTATCCGGATCCCGCTATTGGTTATTGACCGGAGAGGTGTCTCAGTCATGTCTGCATGGTTCTCGAACCCGTAGGGTCTACACACTTAAGGTTCGGTGACGCTAGAGTTGTTATGGGAAATTTTATGTGGTTACCGAAGGTTGTTCAGAGTCTCAGATGAGATCCTAGATGTCACGAGGAGTCCCGGAATGGTCCGGAGGTGAGGATTTATATATGGGAAGTCCAGTTTCAGTCGCCGGAATGGTTTCAGGGGTTATCGGTATTGTACCGGGACCATCGAAAGGTGTCCGGGGGTCCATCAGGTGGGGCCACCTGCCCCGGAGGGCCTAGTGGGCTGAATATGGGCGGGGACCAGCCCCTTAGTGTGCTGGTGCGCCCCGCAAGGGCCCAAGGCACCTAGGGTTGGAAACCCTAGGGGGAGGGGGCACCTCCCACTTGCTTGGGGGGCAAGTTTCCCCTCCTGGCCGCCCCCCCTCTAGATGCATCTAGGGGGGCCGACCCCCTTCCCCCTTCACCCTATAAGTAGTGGGGGGGTGTGGGAGGGCAGCCGCACTCCCTTCCCTGGCGCAGCCCTCCCCCTCTCCAACACCTCCTCCTCCTCTGTAGTGCTTGGCGAAGCCCTGTCGGAGAACCACGAGCTCCTCCACCACCACGCCGTCGTGCTGCCGGAGCTCTCCCTCAACTTTTCCTCTCCCCTTGCTGGATCAACAAGGAGGAGACGTCCCCGGGCTGTACGTGTGTTGAACGCGGAGGCGCCATCCGTTCGGCGCTTGATCAGATCTTCCACGATTTGAATCGCCGCGAGTACGACTCCATCAACCGCGTTCTTGTAACGCTTCCGCTTAGCGATCTTCAAGGGTATGAAGATGAACTCCCTCTCTCTCGTTGCTAGCATCTCCTAGATTGATCTTGGTGACACGTAGGATTTTTTTTGAATTATTACTACAATCCCCAATAGTTCTATCAATTGCCCAACAGTAATTTGTTTACCCACCATTGCTATTTTTCTCGAGAGAAGCCAGTAGTGAAATCTACGCCCCCGGGACTTTTCTTTATTATATGTGCCTTCAAGATCTATTTTTATTCACTTTTATTTTCAAATCTATTAATCCAAAAACCCAAAAATACCTCGCTGAATTTTATTTGCTTTTATTTGCATCTATCAATCTACTATAATTTTATCCCGTCAACTTGACAATTTATGGCACCGTTACTCGAAAGGGATTAACAACCCCTTTAACACACTGGGTTGCAAGTATTTGTTCTTTGTGTGCAGGTACCGTTTATGTAGTGTTACGTGGTTCTCCTACTGGTTCGATAACCTTGGTCTCATCACTGAGGGAAATACCTACCATTATTGTCTGCATCATCCCTTCCTCTTTGGGGAAATACCGACGTAGTTCAAGCAAACATCACCTTTGCGTGCCCACCCATCATGTAGTTTGAGAGGTAATCTTGAGTAAACTGCTTTGGGAACCACTGCAAAGGAAAAATATTCAGACATTTTCATCTAACACACCTCATCATGGGCAGTAATAGAAGGCTGCAAATTTCTTACTTACCATCCTGCAGTTCGTTGTTGTCTTGGATAAAGTGTAAACAAATAGTTTAATTGCCATGTTTTGACCCATTTTACTAACAATCTTTATCAGCTTCCTCACTTGATGTTGGTTCATCTATATCTCATTGCCCCATATGCAGAAAGGATCGAAGCGTGGATCTTTACCAATGACATATGTACCTAAAAGCACCAAGTTAATATTAGGAGCTAAACAGCAATTGCACAATGATGTAGTACAACACTCCCTCCGTCCCATTATATAATATCTTATAACATCCAATATACTCACATTTTGGATGAATTAACATCTTATATTATGGGCCTGAGGGAGTTTATTGCATTTTTACAAATTATTATTATTATTATTATTATTATTATTATTATTATTATTATTATTATTATTATTATTCTTGTTGTTGTTGTTGTTGTTGTTGTTGTTGTTGTCTGCTGATCTTCTACGTATATCTAGACATCATCAAAATATTAAGGTAACACTCTTCCTTGTTGCTATGCAGTCTAGGATTGAATATTTAGACATTCAGTACAGTGCATGTTGCTATGTAGCCTCATATATATTAGATATGGCCCTAGTTAAACTACCGATAAACGGGTTACAGATATATTCAGTTAAAAGTCTGATTCACCGATTAGTCCCTTATCAGATCCCGACCTATATGGTACCAGCTACCGATATCCTGAATAGTGAGTATATATAAGCCATGGGATGAAACTAACCTCGATGGAAAACAACAGTCGCTCCCAAAATTGTCCTGTGTAAGTACATCGAGAGGCATGTTAAGCACAACAGGCTAAACATCAACCAAATATATCCATGACAGACAAAATAATCTCCAAACGATAGCTTCTGTGTGCAGGTTTAAGCATGCTAGTTAAGCAAAACAAGAAGTGGAAGCGTAGCCGGGCTTAGGCTGCGATGCTCTGGAGTGGGGGATGGGGATGGGGATCTGTGGGAAAGGGGGTGTTTGGCAGGTGTCATCTAAGGAACTCAGGGCGGCCTGGGTATGGAGATCGGTGGGTAAGCTGCACAGGAAAACCGGAAGATGTTGACAATGGAGGCCTTGCGGCGGCGGTGGTGACCTTGCTAGGGTTTCGAGCGAGGGAGGGGTTGTGGTGGGGTGTCTCCGTGTGTGTGTGTGTATGTCCGCGCGCGCGTGATGTCTACTATGCAACTTTATTCTTGTAGGCTCGTGTTGGGCCTCCAAGTGCAGAGTTTTGTAGGACAGTAGCAATTTTCCCTCAAGTGGATGACCTAAGGTTTATCAATCCGTGGGAGGTGTAGGATGAAGATGGTCTCTCTCAAACAACCCTGCAACCAAATAGAAGAAATCTCTTGTGTCCCCAACACACCCAATACAATGGCAAATTGTATAGGTGCACTAGTTCGGCGAAGAGATGGTGATAAAAGTGTAATATGGATGGTAGAAATATATTTTTTGTAATCTGAATAAAATAAACCAGCAAGGTAGCAGTTGATAAAGTGGAGCACAAACAGTATTGCAATTCTTGAAAACAAGGCCTAGGGTCCATACTTTCGCCAGTGCAATCTCTCAACAATGCTAATATAATTGGATCATATAACCATCCCTCAAAGTGCGATGAAGAATCACTCCAAAGTTCCTATCTAGCAGAGAACACAAGAAGATATTGTTTGTATGGTACGAAACCACCTCGAAGCTATTCTTTCCGATCGATCTATCCAAGAGTTCGTACTAAAATAACACCAAATAATTTCAGATTCATAATACTCAATCCAACACAAAGAACTTCAAAGAGTGCCCCAAGATTTCTACCGGAGAAACAAAGACGAGAACATGCATCAACCCCTATGCATAGATTACCCCAGTGTCACCTCGGGAATCCGCGAGTTGAGTGCCAAAACATATATCAAGTGAATCAATACGATACCCCATTGTCACCACGATTATTCATATGCAAGACATATATCAAGTGCTCTCAAATCCATAAAAGTATTCAATCCGGTAAAACGAAATCTCAAAGGGAAAACTCAATTCATCACAAGATAGAGAGGGGAAAACACCATATGATCTGACTATATTAACAAAGCCCGCGATACATCAAGATCGTGACATCTCAAGAACACGAGAGAGAGAGAGAGAGATTAAACACATAGCTACCGGTACAAACCCTCAGCCCCGAGGGTGGACTACTCCCTCCTCACCGTGGTGGCCGCGGGGATGATGAAGATGACCACCGGTGATGATTTCCCCCTCCGGCGGAGTGCCGGAACGGGGTCTAGATTGGTTTTCGGTGGCTATAGAGGCTTGCGGCGGCAGAGCTTCTCATCTAGGGTTACCCCCAAGGGTTTTTGGAATATTTGGTGATTTATAGGGCAAAGAGGGGGTGCGGGAGGCCACCGAGGTGGGCACAACCCACCTGGGCGTGCTTGGGCCCCCAGGCACACCATGGTGGGTTGTGCCCCCCTTGGGGCACCCCCTAGGTGCTTCTTTGGCCCACTAGATGTCTTCTATTCCATAAAAAATCCACAAAAAGTTTTGCGGTGTTTGGACTCCGTTTGATATTGATTTCCTGCAATGTAAAAAACAAGCAAAAAACAACAACTGGCACTGGGCACTGGGTCAATAGGTTAGTCCAAAAAATGATATAAAGTTGCTATAAAATGATTGTAAAACATCCAAGAATGATAATATAACAACATGAATACTTCATAAATTATAGATACATTGGAGACGTATCAGGCGGCGGCGACCTTGCTAGGGTTTAGAGCGAAGGAGGGGTTGTGGTGTGTGTGTGCGCGCACGCGCCCAAGGAGTTTTTGGGGCATGTGTGTGGAGGGGGGTGTTTGAGGAAATGACGCAGCTACTGGAAATTTTACTACGCCGGAGTCAAACGCGGGAGTAAAATGCCGGGGCTATTGAAAATTTGGATGATGGTGCATCGCACACGGTCCAGAAATAACAACCGTGTGTTATGAAGCAGAAAAACCCTCGAGCCGGGCAGATATTTTTGAGGGATGCAAGTGGGAGTGGGAACAACAAACATCACACACGGTCGAAACATAATAACCGTGTGTTATCAAACAGAAAAACCCTGCGGGCGGGTAGATATTTTTGGAAGGGGAAGCCTCATGGAGCCCAAAGTACTGTGCTGATGTGTGTGACAGGGGCACCTACGTGGCACATGGTTAGTGTGAGTGAACCATCTTTGTTGCGTCATCCGACTAGTCTAATGTTCATAAATTTGGCGAAAATGACGCAGAAAAGGGTCAGAACACGAACACACTTGCATGTGGACCAAATATATGTATGAAGGGTGGTTTGATGTTCAAATACCAGATGCACAACTTCGATGTGGCACCTATCTCACAAAGCGCACGGTATTGCTTGTCCCCCCCCATCGTGTCGGCAGGAGGGGAATCCTAAGCTATGAACGCATGCCCTCCCCCACAGAGGTTCACCTAGCAAAGTGCGAAGTAGCAGCCCCCCATCACAAACACACACACACACACACACTTTCAGTCAGCGGGAGAGAGCATCTCACCAAGATGTATCGTAAAATGGACCAAGAAGAATCCACCTTGGTCGTAGAACCTCTCTCTTGTTGTTGGTCAAAGTGATGGACGTCCATGCGACCCCATAGATGGGCTAGCTTGCTAATAATCATGCAAGTAGCTAGTCCACGAAGACAAACCACTGCTTGCATGTGGCCCAAACATATGTATGGAGTGTTGATGTTTGAATACACAATGGAACAACTTTGTTGTGGCACCGTGCTTTGGAACCAGAAATCCCCACATGGAGCAAGGGTTAGTTGACGACGCATTGTAAGCATGTATGTCACACCAAACTTTGAGCCGATGACAGGGATTCATGCATGCATGCATAGTATGCGCTCAAACTTAGGTCTGAATCTCACCATGACCTACTACGATAACACAAACGAAAGGAAGAATCCACCATGGTAACCTATCTCATTGTCGGTTAAAGTTATCATGGATGTCCACGCGGGCCCTTGTCGCTGATAACCACGTGAGGGACTGTACCATTCAAAGACAACCACCACATGCATATGTATGTTTGGAGGTGATGCGTGCATGTTTGAATACCATGCACATTGATGTGGCACGTGCGTCGAAAATCATACAATGCCCACACAGAGCGAGATCGGTTCATGACATGTCGTGGTACTGCCCACTTCGACTCTGTGGGAGGGATTCATGTGTACACATGCATGCGTGCTCAATCTATACCATGTCATACCAGAGCATGACCTATATATATACCGTAATACAAACCAAAAAATAATCCCCTCCTAAGTCAAATTAACCTCTCTCGTTGTCGAACAAAGTAGTGATGGACCAAGCGGGCCCATAGATGGAAAGCATCGATATCACTAATAATCATGTGAGTGGGTGCCAGAGGACAACCGCCATGGCTCTGCATGTGGCCAAACATATGTATGGAGAGGTGTGTGTGGTTGTGATGTTTGAATACCCAAAATGCAATACTTAGTTGTGGCACATGCCTCAAAAACTGTGAAGTCCCACACAGAGCGAGGTTCATGAAGCGCACTACATATGCTGGTCCCCTTCCCCCTCTTCAACGCATACTATATATATATGCTCCTACTGTAATACAAACCAAAATGAATCCTCCTTGATGGTGAAATTAATTAACCTCTCCCGATGTAGGTCAAAGTGATGCATGCATGGACGACGACCTCGTGGGCCCATAGATGGAAGCGTCACACGTGAGTGTCCTGGGATAACCACCGTTTGCATATGCATGTGGCCCAAAGAGGTTTTGTGTGATGTTTGAATAGCCAATGCACAACTTTGATGTGGCACGTGCCTCGGAAACCGAAAAGTCCTGACAATGAGTGAGGTGTGTTCACATACACATACATGGTATATATGATGGTCCCCTCCCACCTCTTCGACATGTACTATTGTTGGGGAACGTAGTATTTCAAAAAAATTCCTACGATGACACAAGATCTATCTAGGAGAAGCATAGCAATGAGCAGGGAGAGTGTGTCCACGCACCCTCGTAGGCCGAAAGCGGAAGCGTTTAGTAACGCGGTTGACGTAGTCGAACGTCTTCACGATCCAACCGATCAAGTACCGAACGCACGGCACCTCCGCAATCTGCACACGTTCAGCTCGACGACGTCCCTCGTACTCTTGATCCAGCTGAGGCTGAGGGAGAGTTTTGTCAACACGACGGCTTGGTGACGGTGATGATGAAGTTACCGACGCAGGGCTTCGCCTAAGCACTACGACAATATGACCGAGGTGGAAAACTGTGGAGTGGGCACAACACATGGCTAAAGATCAACTTGTGTGTCTATGGGGTGCCCCCTCCCCCGTATATAAAGGAGGGGAGGAGGAGGAGGGCCGGCCTCAAGGGTCGCGCCCGAGGGGGGATTCCTACTCCTAGTAGGAGTAGGTTTCCCCCTTTCCTAGTCCAAGTAGGAGAAGGGGGAAGGAGGAGGAGGGGGGCGCCGCCCCCTCCCCTTGTACAATTCGGATTGGGGCAAGGGGGGCGCCACCTCCTGGCCAGCCCTATCTCTT